>NW_027660871.1:60000-205438 GCF_963280865.1 Gymnoscopelus braueri
TTAGAACCTTTCAAACCTTTCAAACCTTTCAAACCTTTAGAACCTTTCAAACCTTTCAAACCTTTAGAACCTTTCAAACCTTTCAGACCTTTCAGACCTTTCAAACCTTTCAGACCTTTCAAACCTTTCAAACCTTTCGAACCTTTCAAACCTTTCGAACCTTTCGAACCTTTCAAACCTTTAGAACCTTTCAAACCTTTGGAACCTCTTAAACCTTTCAAACCTTTCAAACCTTTCAAACCTTTCAAACCTTTCAAACCTTTCAAACCTTTCAAACCTTTAGAACCTTTCAAACCTTTAGAACCTTTCAAACCTTTAGAACCTTTCAAACCTTTAGAACCTTTCAAACCTTTCAAACTTTTAGAACTTTAAACCTTTCAAACCTTTAACACTACTAACAATATCAATACCCAATACCATCAACATTCTTAGCGATCCCACACTGTTTCTTCAGGAACAGTACTTTCTAGTTATTATTATTATTGTTATTATTATTATTATTATCATCATTATCATTGTTATTGTTATTATTATGTCATGCTATTTTATTATTAATATATATTATTATTATTATTACCCTTATGACAATTATTATTATTGTTATTATTATTACCCTTATCATCATTATCATTATTATTGTTATTATTATGTCATGCTATTTTATTATTAATATATATTATTATTATTACCCTTATGACAATTATTATTATTATTATTATTATTATTATTATTATTATTATTATTATTATTAATATATATTATTATTAGTATTACCCTTATGACTATTATTATTATTATTATTATTATTATTATTATTATTATTATTATTATTATTATTATTATGTTGTCCTTTCCTTCTCTTGCGTAACGGTCGGGATCTCTGTGAGCGCAGCCTGTAGTCTATGGAGACAATATCCAACACTTCACCACGGTTAACCAGTGGTTTTCAACCTTTTCAGGCCCTGACCCCCCAAAAATGATAGTATTTGAACTGGAGACCCCCTTTTTCTTTTCTTTTTTTGCTGGGGCTGCAGGGCGCAGCGCGGCACAAAATCCAAAGGCTCCCTCTCTCTAATTCTCAACAAATGTCTGTGATTGTGGGATCGCTAAAGCGATCACACTACTGTTATCTTCACCGTTTTTGGGACAGTTTTTTGGCCCCTAACTAGTCCTTCATACTTTTAGCTACAAACTCCGTTCCAACTCTTCAACGTTCGGCCTACTCAGGACATGTCGGCTACCATTTGAATTTTTGAAATAATTTGTACTTTTAGAGATATTTCACTTTTTACTGCTAAAAAAATCCCATTCATTTCAATGGGGAAATTCATACTTTTAGCTAGAAACTCCGTTCCAACTCTATAACGTTCAGCCTACTTAGGACATATTGGCTACCATTTGAATTTTTTTAATAATTTGTACTTTTAGAGATATTTAACTTTTTACTGCTAAAAGAAATCCCATTCATTTCAATGGGGCAATCATATTTAGCTACAGTGGAGCCTAGCAACTGCTTATTAGACCCTAGCAACACCATATTAGACCATAGCAACCACCTATCATACCCTAGCAACCACCGATTAGACCCTAGCAACCACCTTTCTAACCTAGCAACCACCTGTTTTACCCTAGCAACCACCAATTAGACCCTAGCAACCACCTATTAGAACCTAGCAACCGGCTATCAGACCCTAGCAACCACAGTTTTACCCTAGAAAACTACATTTTACACTATTCAACACCGACAAACCTTTAGAACCGTAGACCTTTAAAACCTTTAGAACCTTTCAAACCTTTCGAACCTTTCGAACCTTTCAAACCTTTCAAACATTTAGAACCTTTCAAACCTTTCAGACCTTTCAAACCTTTCAAACCTTTCAGACCTTTCAAACCTTTCAAACCTTTCAAACCTTTCGAACCTTTCAAACCTTTCAAACCTTTCAAACCTTTGGAACCTCTTAAACCTTTAGAACCTTTCAAACCTTTCAAACCTTTAGAACCTTTCAAACCTTTCAAACCTTTCAAACCTTTCAAACCTTTCAAACCTTTAGAACCTTTCAAACCTTTAGAACCTTTCAAACCTTTCAAACCTTTCAAACCTTTCAAACCTTTCAAACTTTTAGAACTTTAAACCTTTCAAACCTTTAACACTACTAACAATATCAATACCCAATACCATCAACATTCTTAGCGATCCAACACTGTTTCTTCAGGAACAGTACTTTCTAGTTATAATTGTCCTACAATCTGCAGAAGGGAGACGGTTAATTCCTTGTGTCATTTGCGTTTATATGATAGTCTATTCAAAGAAGACACTTGAGCGTCCATAAGATCGCACAGCTGTCCAGTCTGGACTAATATCAAACCAAACGAGGCTGTGCGTAAATACTGCAGTTATTATAACAGCGCAGCAAGAAATAAACGATTAACGTGCATGAGAATGTGCCATTGGTAGCACAATGCAAATCCTCAAAGAAAATGCGTCTTCCTAATAGATACATTTGGATTGGATATCTCACAATATGATAATGGTAACAATATGCGGGGATTCGCTGTCCACCAAGGAACAAGAGCAAGAGGCGTGCAGAAGAGGATCTTGAATAAAAAGGCACTTTTCCTGCCGTGTGCCAGCCACGCTCTACGTCATCGTAGAAGCAGCTAAACCTACAGGGTCTGTGCGCATCTTTGGGGCGCTACATACACAATATTCCGCTCATCTCTTCAGTACAAAAGGACTCCCAACATTAGTGGGTTCAACCCATTCAAAAGGTGCCCACATATCCAAATTAACCCTATACCTTCAGCTTCAGAACGATTTGCACAGTGGGGGAAAAGTTTTGCTTAAGTAAAAGTATCAATATTTCAATGAAGAAATACTCTGTTACAATAATGTCCGGTATCAATAAAGGACTTTACTGTTCCTGTTCCACACAAAAAACAACAACAACAGGTTCTTCTAATATACAATATTTTGAGGAAAAAATAAGAAAAAGAAAATAAAAAGAGCTACAAGCTCACAATGCTCACAATGTACAATAGTACAATATTTTCCTCAGATGTAGTGGCGTAGAAATAAAAGTAGGCCTACTATGAAACAGAAAAATATCCACTACAGTGAAACAAACAAAAAAAAGAATCAAAGCACTTGGGCTTGGTCAATATGTCAGGATACATGTACTCGAAAGACAGACAGACAGACAGACAGACAGACAGACAGACAGACAGACAGACAGACAGACAGACAGACAGACAGACAGACAGACAGACAGACAGACAGACAGACAGACAGACAGACAGACAGACAGACAGACAGACAGACAGACAGACAGACTATTCACAAAGTTGTGGATGCAGTGCTGGCCTGCATGCCAGTACTGGTCCAGCGTTCTCTGTCCACGGCGGTACTGGCGCCGGAGAATCTTAAGCCTGTTGGAGGAAATCATTTGTTCATTAATATTAGTAATAATACATCAATATAGTAGCATTAATACATTTTAATAGGTAACACGTTTTTGTTGTGCACAATACGTTCTATAATAACTAGCTCCATTAAGAACCTCTCACGCCGCTATGCTCCAAGATGATAGCGGAGTGAGAGGTTCTTAATGGAGCTATATAATAACAATCGTCACCCCCCTGCTCCCTAAGCTGAGTTTAGGCCAAAGCCTCAACCTGCTCCTTGAATCCCATGCCATGCAACAGCCTTTTATTATTTATTTGTTCTTAGTATGAATAAACTCTCAAACCTCTCCTCCAACCGGCGCCACTTCATTCGCTGGGTAGGTGGTGGATCCCCGCGATCAACGTGGCCGCAAACGGTCTCCACCAGCCTCTGTTCATCCTTTAGTTTTCGGATGAACACCCAGATGGACGGCGCCTGTCTACCCGGACATTCCATCTGTGATGGAAACCTGAAATAATCATAGATTTATAAGAACTATAGGATACATGCAGGACACATGGCACATGGCCCATTTACATTTAATTCCCACGTTGCTCAGAGATATTGAAGCAAATACAACAGATTTGGAATGAGACATTTCCAAAGATAATAATAATACTAATAATAATAATAATAAATAAATCTAAGTTCTTACCCTCCACCGCGTTATTGCTGCGGTTGTCAGAGTTCCGGCCATGGACACACCAGACTGCCGGTGGGAACAGTGCCCGCTCCCCCACGTACGTGTCCTCCATATATTGGATGAAGTCACCTATCGTGGGGTAGCGGCGGAGCTGGCGGCGGGTCTCTCTGTTGGTACAAAAGGCCCTGAAGTTCTGCCTCAGGATAAGGAGAGGGAGGTAGCCGGTTGACATCGCCTTCCTGAACCAGGCTCTCAGGTGCCTGTCCCGCCTGTATGGACCTGCAAAAGTTGAGTGAAGAAATAGAAGTTACTTATACTCATTTCATAAGCACTCATAAACACTGAATGTAGTAATTTATTTTATAAAATAAAAAAAGCTTCTACCCATGAATGTATATTATTATAACAATTATAATTGTCTACACATCAGCATATTATTATGAAATTAAAATATGTATCTATTTATTTATTTATGTAACCTATACAGCACCTATACATTTTAATATTTAGTTCTTTATCCTGTGAAGAAATCACACAATTACTTTTTGTTGTGGTCTGCTAACTTAACACAGCATGCAACACTGACCTGCCAGGCCAAGGTCCTGCACCTTACGCCACATGCTCTGGCACAGGTGGAAAAAACATCCAGTGATCCGCGTCTCTGGCAGCTCCTCCCTGAAGGCATTCATCATGCCCATTTCGTAGTCCGTCAGGACTTGGGCAGGGCTCCATCTTGGACATCAAGGGGGGGATGGACAGACAGACAGACAGACAGACAGACAGGTGTTAAAATATAAAAAAGCAAGGTGCAGTGACCAGTGACATATGATACAGTGAGCGTCGAGCAGTGGTGGAAAAAGTATTACAATTATTTACGTGAAAGTACCAATACTGCAATCTAGAAATACTCTGTTACAAGTAAAAGTCCAGAATTCAAAATTTACTTGAGTAAAAGTACAAAAGTATTGGCATCAAAATGTACTTAAAGTACAAAAGTAAAAGTTCTAAACTATTTGAAAATAGAAGATCTACAAGTTCACAATGTGTTGCGTGTTGTAAACTTGTAGATCTGCTATTTTCAAATAGGTATAAATTAAATAGGGCTAAAGTGGTTAATGTATGTTTCATAATATAATCATTTAGGCTATATATCTGAAAAGTAACTACTAGTAACTAATACGTTTTCAAATAATTGTAGTGGAGTAAAAGTACAATATTTGCCTTTAAGATGTAATGGAGTATAGAAGTAAAAGTATTGGACACACACACACACACACACACACACACACACACACACACACACACACACACACACACACACACACACACACACACACACACACACACACACACACACTTACAGTTCTTCAGTGACCCGCTCGACCCTCCTCTTAACATGACGGAGGACAGAGCGGTACATATCCTCTGTCTTGCCGCTCATTAAAATCATGATGAAGGGGACGACCCTGTAGAGGCCATGTATTGTGGCAAACTGGTAGCACCGCCTCGGACATGTCTTGAACGTGGCCATGTATATCTAAAACATTCAAAATGCATTTTATTCATACTGATATAAACTAGACCTGTGTCATATTATTGCGGAAAACCCTTATTACAAATATTCAGCCCCAGCACCTTTAGCTTGATCAAGCATTGATAATCATGCATATTTAAATTAATGATCTGGCTTATTGGCTACATTTCATTTCACTGACTGACACGACGTTTTATTGAAGAGGGGTTCTCACCTGGTCACATTCACTCAGTTTCTGGACGTTCTCATCCGTCCCAAAAACCAAAAAGCCATGCTGCCTGTTGGTTTTACTGAGGAAGTCATCCCCTCCCCAGGTAACGGCCCATTCCCCCTGCACGGCGACGTCCTCTACTCTGCGGGGGATGGGAGGCATGAGCCTGGCCCGCCGTCTCTCCAGACGCGCTTTCACGGCTTCGAAGGGGGGGATGTGTTGGACCAGAGCGGTTTGGGCAACGATCTGGTCATATACCCGCTTTACGGGGATAGTTGGATCGGCTGCCACCAGGTTGAGCATCCGCTCAATTATAGCCGTGGTGGCAACCAAATCCGCCTCTCCCGCGTGGTCATGTTCACCGGGCGGCCTTAAGATGATGATGGCTGGGTCATCTGCCTGCACATCCAGCCACCGTGTGTGCATGGTCACGTTGCACCCAGGGTGGGCACAACGCCAATATATTTTTTCAGGGGTGGACTTATTCCGGAGATAACGGAACGATTCCATCACGAGGGCTTTCCCTCCTCGACTGTTGGCGACTTGAATGTAAGCCATGTTTGGTAAAAGAGAATTATCACCTGGTGGGACTTTATTTTATAGAGGTAAACTTGATTGATTACCATGTGCTTCCAATACATTACACGATTGCCTAAACCTCATTGGCTTTGGCGAATTCAATACTTTATTGGCATGTCAACGAGTGAAACCGCTTTTAACGCGCGGTTACGCGCCCACCTGTTGTCTGATGATGAGGAGCTGTCTGTGGTGCTGAACGTGGGGACCTGCTTGTACTGTATGTCTGTGAATGAGAAACTGTCTATAATGCTGACCTGCTGTCTTTAGACTGATGTGCAGGTCCATGAGCTAACTTACAAATTATTTACAATAACTGCTATTAAGATTAATTTTAGGCCATCACGATGTTGCTGACACGGGACTATACTTTCATTGGTGTGTTGCCAAGGTTAATATAGAGAGAGGAGAGAGAGAGAGAGAGAGAGAGAGAGAGAGAGAGAGAGAGAGAGAGAGAGAGACGTTCCACTGTCACAGGCCGCGCAGAGCCATGCAGAGTGTAACGGAGGGAGGGGTTCTGATCAGTCTCAGAGCTACGTGAACTGAACATAATGGTTTGAATTGATTGATTGAAGTATTTATTTAGAAATTGCAGAGAAAAGCAGTAGATTTACAGTAGATTTCAATTAATAGGCAAGAAACTAAAAAGGCTCACATTTCCTAGAGAAGCATAAATGCTTGATTAACAGGGGGCCTTTTCAGTTCATGATGACATTAAGAGACAGACTGATATACACTTTACCATACACTTTGCTTATACAACAAAAGGAAGAAAAACAGCATAAGGAATATGTACAATTGGGGGGGGGGTAATGACTTTTACAGGGGCCAGTTGTGAGTTGCGGCCTCCTGAAGGTGATCTTTGAGGGCAGATTTGAAGAAGAGAAGGGTTTTGCACTCCTTCACTAATTTTGGTAGAGCATTCCATTCATTAGGTGTGTGTGTCTGTCTGTCAGTCTGTCTGTCTGTCTGTCTGTCTGTCTATTGACGAAACTGGAATTAGGCATACTTCTTACGCCAGGAACATGTGATTGCATCTGTTGAAATGTTATTCAGTTCCAAGCAGTTACAGACAGACTATAATACCGAAAAACTCACATGCACCAATTGATTGAGTTTTAACCTAACATGTCAAGTCAATTTTATGAAAGTGTCAAATCACAACAAGTTGTCTCGAGACACTTTACATGAAGAGCAAAAAAAAAACGACAGTCCCACCCTGAGCAAGCATTTTAGCGACAGTGGCAACGAAAAACCCCCTTGGAGGAAACGTCAGGCAAACCCTAGCTCTTAGGGTGGGGGCCTTCTGCCTCGACCTTGCATGGGCCAGTCACGCCTCAAGCCAGTCACAGTCTGTCAGTATATTATAATAGGCCTAATAATAATAATAATAATAAGGGTAATAATAATAATAAGGGTAATAATAATAATAATAATAATAATAATAATAATAATAATAATAACTAGACGGGTCGCAATTCAGGGCAATTGCAGAGTGTGGTTGCGCCGACGTGAGTCGCGGGTCGCTGCCGCCGGGACTCGAGGAATACGCTGGGAGGAATACCGTCGGAGGCTGCGCCAATTACATTTTCACACAACTCCTGAGATCACTTGCGTTTCATTTTGAGAGGATTGGTCCCCCCAACCTTATGGTTTTTGCATCAAAAGGTTACATTTTGAGCATTTGTGGCGCCCCCTATGGATCAAAGTGGAAATTCTTTTGGGGATTTGTTGAGTAAACCACACTTGACATGTAATTAGTGTGGTTGCCCTAACAGGGCAACCAAACTATTGTTATAGAGAAACTGAAAAACTTCAAACCGCATCTCCTCCCACAGTTTTTATCCCCCAATGTCGTACGTCAAAATGACCGGCTTGACCGGGAATCGTGTGCTTGTATTTTGCTAAGAGATTGGTTGCATAGTTTAATTGATATTAATTTATTAGTGAATTACATTTCCCCATCCACTTTAATGGAAAATGGGAAAATGAAAAAAATAGATTTCAAGTATTTTTTTCTCAGAAACCGTAAGAGCTAGAGATACCAGATTTAAAGGGGAGGTTCATAATTTAGTCCGAAATTATTTTAAAAATAATCACACCATTTGGCCTCATGGTGGCGCTATAACAGTCCACTTTACGTTTTGGCCTATAACTCTTGAACCGTAGGTCAGAGAATAAAAATATTTTATATAATAAATAGGCCCCTCCCACAAATGTAGCGGATGGCAAATGACATCGTCATGTAACTTCTAAGATCACCTGCTTTTCATTTTGAGAGGAGTGATCCCCCAAAAACGTTTTGCGCAGTTGTGGCGCCCCCTATGGATCAAAGTGGAAATGCTTTTGGTGATTTGTTGAGTAAACCACCCTCGACATGTGATTCAAATTTGGGATCGATTGGACGATTCGTTCGTGATTTTTGGCATCTTTGGTAAAACGGGCCCCTCCCACTAACTTTGGAAGCCAATTACGGACGAACGGTAAGGACTATCAAAATGCCGTTTGGAAAAGTTTATGAAATGGGTCCATAGATCACGTGTACTGATTTTTGTGAGATTTGGAAACAATCTGTAGGAAAAGATGCAAAAAGTGTGTTTTGAAGAAAATTCAAAATGGCGGAAAATCTATCCTGACGCAAATGGGCGTGGCCTATATGGGGAGTTGCGTCATGACCCAAGGAATCTAGGGAAAAATAAATTTTGATGTTACGACCTACGGTTCAAGAGTTATAGGCCAAAACGTAAAGGGGGCTGTTATAGCACCACCATGTGGCCGATTAGTGTAATTATTTTTTCAATAATTTCGGACTAAATTATGAACCTCCCCTCCAAATCTGGTAACTCTAGCTCTTACGGTTTCTGAGAAAAAAATACTTGAATTTGAGTTTTTTCACTTTTTCATTAAAGTGGATGGGGAAATTTAATGCACTAATAAATCAGTATCAATAAAACTATGCAACCAATCTCTTAGCAAAATACAAGCACACGATTCCCGGTGAGGCCGGTCATTTTGGCATATGGCACTAAATTGGGAAAAATAAACTGTGGGAGGAGTTACGATTGTAAATAAAGTTTATCTATATTAATAATAAAGCGTGAAGATAACTATAGTCTGGTTGCCCTGTTAGGGCAACCACACTAATAACAATAAAGACAGCTGGAATTTAACTCATTTACTTAAGTACGCTTTTGAGGTATTTGTGCTTTACTTGAGTATTTCCAATACTTTTACTTCTACTCCACTACATCTCAGAGGCAAATATTGTACTTTTACTCCACTACAATTATTTGAAAACTTTAGTTACTAGTTACTTGTCAGATATATATTATGATATTATGAAACATACATTAACCACTTTAGCCCTATTCATTATTAACCCACCTCCTACATGCATGCAAGCATCATTAATCAAAAGGTGTCAGTCAGCGTTACAGCTACAAGCTCACAACAATGTGTTGCTGATCACCGCGTTGTGAGATTAAATTCGGGGCTGTCATTACTGGACTGATATTGTTTATGGGGGGGCAGCTAGGCCTTATTGCTGATAGATAGTTAGATAGATATTTAAATAGATGTATAGATAGACAGACAGACAGACAGACAGACAGACAGACAGACAGACACTCCGTTACTAGGTGGTGAGCGCACGCACTCAAGCAGCTCTCTGCCAGAAAAGCTTCCAAATGCGAAGTTTTATTTTCGCTTGATATCGGTGGTTGATAGAGAGAAAATGAGTTCATGACTGATAGATAGATAGATAGACAGACAGACAGACAGACAGACAGACAGACAGACCCAGGCCGTCCATGGGAGCGCACTCACACCAATGCGCTAAATTATAATATAATAATATTAATAATAATAATAATAATAATAGCATCAATTTGTTTATTGCACTGCACAGCATTTACGCACAGCCTCGTTTGGTTTGAGACACACTGTGCACTGTCCAGTCTGGTCTAATATCAAACCAAACCAGGCTGTCGGTGGAGCTGTGCGCAATCTCATCTCATGGACGCCTCTTGAAGACTTCATTTATGGGCATATGAAGTGGACTAATATAGTAAGTGGACAGATTAAGGTGAAAGTTTAATTTCATCATACTTCTGGTGGTGACAGAGACATTAGAATCACAGACAGTTGTTGTGAAGGTGAGAAAAATCCTTCTGAATGTGGCAATTTGGAGAGCTCCAAGTTCCGCACAGATGCTTAATTTATTTTTCCTAGTTCCTTAAATGCTACAGTTTCTTCGAAAATATGTAATCTCCTAGTTCAAAAAGGCGTGGCGCTGTGATGCATCCAAGTTCATGTTCATGTTACCAAGCCATATTGTAGTACAGTCAATAGTAGGCTAATAGGCTGCTTATTAAATCTACAATGAAATGACAACGGATCTCCCTCCCATGCGCGTGTTGTTCTGCAATGATTTTTCATTCATTGGAGGCAGCAAATAAGCAACACATTTAACATATTAAGCTCAGATGATTCTAACCAGGAGGAAAGAGACGGGAGGGCAGGAGAGAGGAGAGGGAGAGAAACGGTATAATGCTTTTTCTTTTCTTTTTGTTGCGTGTCAACTTGCACAGCGCGCCCCATCCCGCACCGCGATAATGGACTCTGAAATCTTGGCTCATGTGTAGCCTATCATAATTATTCACAAAAGTAACATATGTATATATACACTTAGGATTTAGAGAGAACCCTGAACTATTGCGCTTGAGATTTGGGTACATTCTGGGTTAAAACTGAATCTCTCCATTGTCTCCAAACTAAAGGCCCAGAATTAATTGGAGACGACAAAAAGAAAGCAGTGCTGCTCACAAAAATGACATATGCCTATGGTTGAGGCAGGTGTAAACTTTAATTTTATTTAATAAAGGAGGATTAATGAAGCATTAATACACACAGGTGCTTTGATGTTGGGCTAATTTGACAATAGATCAGATGCAAGTGTCTCATTAATGCGCATGAGATGGTTTACCAAGTATGCCTACATTAATTCACATTCATTGTGATTATATATTCGGAATAGTGGTGTGTATAAATAGCAATGCGTCACTATCGCCATTCCGCCACATCGCTATTTAGAAGACTTCCATTCTTCTGAATGGAGGTGTTTCCCATTTGTTTTAAAGACATCGCTATTCCGACAGTGACGCATTGCTATTTATACACACCACTATTCCGAATATATAATCACATGTGTTATCAGTCAGCCTACAATAATAAAAACACACTAATTAATCACTGAGCACCATCATCATTACACAATACATACAATATACTAGCAAGCCCAACTTCCTACCTCCTAGGTAGGAGCCAACTGTGTACCCAACAGATAGGAGCATGGGCTGACCAGGGTCTGGTCTGGCAAACTGGCACTCTACAATACAGAAAACAATATTATTTACACATCACAAAATGGTATATAGGTGTAGTCATAAACCACCATGCTGGGTGAATGCAATACACTCTATTATGTACATGAGCTTCTGGGTTGCTATCAAACCTAGTGAATATAAACATAAGTTAACTCCTACCTCAGACTCTTTCTAAAGTGCATACAGTATATGTGGTTCCCACCAGTCCTGCTGCACAGCACCACCAGAAACTCTGGAAGTGCAGTAACAGTAATAAGTACATATAAAACAACTCCTGAAACAAACAAATAAAAATAAATAAATACAAAAAACTAGCCATTTGTATTGTTGACCTATTTCTACCATATAGAGCAGGTTTCGTTCAATTTCGACCCCTCTGTCACATGGTACTAATGTTTGTGTCCAGAATCACTGCGCCGCGGCAGCCTACTCACGCAGACAGAGTAGGCTCTATATGGTAGAAATAGGTCAACAGTACAAATGACGCTAGTTTTTTAAATTAATTTATTTTTAATGAGCGGCCCCCACCATATCTACTAATCTACCGGAACTACTTCATATTTATCAGACACGGACCATAGCTCTGACCACGGGACTCGGGCAATCAATTAATACCTTTGCAACCACTACATTAATGGTAAGTATTTCCTACAGAAAATACTCAAAAAATCTGAACTAACCCTTTAATAGCACTCCCATTACCTAAACACTAGTTGCAGTTTTGGTGGTTGTGGGCTAACCTGATTGCACAATCTCCCCTGGCCAATACAAGGAGAGATTCCGTCTTCAAGAGCAGTAGAAATTTGCTCTCGGGTAGGTAGGTAGGGACAGCTTTGAAGATCAAGAAGTATGCAAATCTGGTTATGTTGGGCAGTCAGTGTAACTTGTCGCCGATACGGCTACTGTACAAGTTTATCCACTGATGGTGTGCAGATCAGTATTACGGATATTATAATTGACTTTTGTCTGAATGAGTCGGCGAATAATCGCTGACTCATTCAGATATCATAGCAACACCAGATGTTGCCTATGAAGAAAATAACTATTTAGCTGACTTTGTGAATGCTTTATGTATTGTTTAACATTTGAATATATAGTCCACAGAATATATGACCCCCACAGAGGCCACAGAGGCTCCCCAGGCCTTCTCCAATGAGGAGAGGGACAACCTCCCTGTGTTCACCATGGACTACCACCGCGTCCAGGTTCCCTTTGAGATCACGCTGTGGATCCTGCTGACGTCCTTTGCTAAAATTGGTATGTATACAGACGGTGGGTGGGAAAAAGTACTCAAATGTTTTACTTAAAGGTAGGTTAAAAAGGTTAAAGTACTATATTCTGATAGTAATCATTGCTACAGAGCGTTTGTTAAGTCACAGGGGTCTCTCCTGCTCTTAAGTAAACAGACTGAATGTAAAAAGTATTAAATTCAGTGAAGTCAGATAACACAATTTCAAGACTTTTACAGGTTTTTAGTAATGAATATAGGTTAGGGTTCAGGATGAGAGTAAGAGCAGTAAGAGCCCTGAGTTTTTTTCTTAAATTAACATGGCTGGTCCTCTACTCTACTCTACTCTACTCTACTCTACTCTACTCTACTCTACTCTACTCTACTCTACTCTACTCTACTCTACTCTACTCTACTCTACTCTACTCTACTCTACTCTACTCTACTCCACTCCACTCCACTCCACTCCACTCCACTCTACTCTACTCTACTCTACTCTACTCTACTCTACTCTACTCTACTCTACTCTCTCCTCTCCTCAACCCGCCCCCCCGCAAAATAGGTTTCAACGTCTACCATAAGATCACCATCTGGATCCCAGAGACGTGTCTGCTCATCTCCATCGGCCTGATCGTGGGGGGCATCATGCGCGCGATCAAGGAGAAATCCCCCGACATGCTGGACTCCAACATCTTCTTCCTCTACATGCTGCCGCTCATCGCGCTGGAGAACGGCTACTTCATGCCCACACGGGCCTTCTTCGAGAACGTGGGCACGGTGGTGTGGTTCGCCGTGGTGGGCACCCTGTGGAACAGCATCGGCATCGGCCTGTCCCTCTACGCCATCTGCCAGATCGAGGTGTTCGGCGTCCAGGACATCAGCCTGCAGGTACCGGTTTGATGATGATGTGTAAAGTGTTCACTCCCTGCTCTGTGATTTATTTATAGTGGTCAGTGGTGTAAAGCAACTAAGTACATTTACACAAGTACTGTACTTAAGTACAATTTTGAGGTATTTTCTTTTACTTTACTGGAGTATTTCCAATTGTCTGTACTTTTACTTCTACTCCACTACATCTCAGAGGCTATCTCAGAGTACTTTTACTCCACTACAATTATTTGAAAACATTAGTTACTAGTTACTTTGTATACTTTGATTGTTATTACAAAACACACATTACTCACTTCAGCCCTATACATTTTGGCCATTTGAAAATAGCTGATCTACAAGCTCACAATGCGTCGCGATGCGACGCATTGTGAGCTTGTAGATCTGCTATTTCAAAAGATTTTTTATACATTTTATACATTTGAAAACGTTTTTGACACCAATACTTTTGTACCTTTACTCAAGTAAATTTGGATTAACAGACTTTTACTTGTAACAGAGTCTTTCTACATTGCAGTATTAATACTTTTACTTAAGTGAAAACATTGAGTACTTTTTCCACCACTGGTCGTGGCCCAAGGTTTTGCCAAAACACCCTATTGATTGAACAGGAAATAGTGCATGACTTTTTCTCCCATCATGGGACAGGGACAGGGGTAGGTAGGTAGGACTGGTCGGTGTCGAACCAGTCTACTTTCTCTAGTAGTGTTTACAGGGCTCTATTCAGGGTGAAATTTGAACAAACCACTAATTACGAATTTCGGACTAGGCAAGAGGCGTTTCCCCGCAAAATTCGGTATTCTGTGGCACCCCTCTCACCCGCCAAACACCTGAGCTACCCCTTACATTATGCATAGGTGTGGTTTGGGCGTTACAATGATAAAACCAATCACCGTGCCAGAAGCCATTGCCTTTAAGAGAAGACTGCGCTAGCCGTCATCCCCGATCCAATATATGCTCTAGCCTATCTCCCTGTCTGCAGTCTCTGCACTGTTGCCTGGTCTGATTATTATAAGCCGCATTGGGCTTGTTTTCCTTCTTTTTTTAAATTTTATCCAAATACATTTTTATGTTAATTTGTAGCCTATTGTGTTCACAATAAGCTTGTCATATTAGTCAGATCCGGAATAGTATATGAAAGCCATTTAAAATATTTATACTATTGGTACACACCGGCTGCTCCCAAATAATTAATTACATCATGTTGCGACAACGCTCCTACGTGGTACACAGACAAACAGTAGCACATGGGTATAATAAATTGGACAGTTTTAGGAAAGGTCTATAGCCTATGTACTCACGTTGGCTGTATTGTTCTATTTCCACCATTCTAATGGATTCCAGGGGTGTGTAAACATCTCTGTAGTAGCTCCATAGTTTCCTCTGAAGTGACGCAGTTAAAGTTAACTTACATCCATATTGTCCCCGTTATCTTTCATCATCCACCTTTGTTCAGTAATCCCGAACAGAGCTAAACTTTAAGTTTACATAAATCAAAGCCTCTCAAACCCAGACACATTGCTGCAATGCGTATGTGCGTCGCCTACCTACCCAAAATAACAGACATACAAGCTATCAACGGCGCTGCGTCATGTCTGTCGACAGCTTACAGATCTGTTATTTTGGACAGCATACAATGAGGCGCGCGCGCCACGGAGAAGCCAAACCAAAAACATTACATTACGTGGTCAACAACATACTAGACATGTAACTTGCTTGGAGCTTTTAATGCAGTGGTTCTCAACCTGTGGGACGAGACCACAATGGAGCACCCAACGCCTGGCGAGCTTGTAGATCTGCTATTTTCACAATATTTATCTGTGGAACCGAGTCAAATAAAATGGGGGGGTCCCCAGTTCAAATATGGTTATTTTGGGGGGTCATGAACGTAGCGTTTACGCGGGGAATATAATAATAATATATGCTAATATATATAATATAGGCTATAATATAATATTCACCCGCAGCATGGGTTTAACGAGACAGCAGCCAAAATGAAAATCACACTAGATGATCCTATCATCTTATAAAAAATGTAAGTGCTTAAGATTTTAGCCCAAACCCAACGGGACCCGACCCGGCCCGTCGGCACCGGCTGAGCCGGGTCTACGTTTTTTTTACATCCAAATAAATTCACATATTAATTAATTTGTAGCGTAGGCTATTGTGTTCACAATAAGCAACTTGTCATATTAGTCAGATCCCCAAGAGTATATGAAAGCCATTTAAAATAGTTATATATTCTTACACAGCTGATGCCAAATAATTAATCAACAGGGCAGCGCAACGCAAAAGTTAAATCAAGTCATGACGCAGCAGCAGATCGAGCACCCTTTAAAGTTTAAACCATAACATGACATCTTCAGACTATTGAGCTTTCTTCATGTCTTTTTCACCTCAAAGTAAATGTTGGATTATTTCTTCAAATGAGAGCACAGCGGGCAGTAGCCTAGAAGGTAACATTGGATGTGATTTCTCCATCACAAAAATGATTACGGTTATTCTATGAAACATATTTCATAGAATAACCATAATCATTTTAAAAATGGTTATGGGGCAGTGTATATATTTATATAGCCCTATTTGCTCCAAGCTGTTTTTTAAATAAAATATAGACTGCTGGAAGAATTAACGAATTACCAAGATTTAATGAGAAATAAGGCTTCTTTAGAAAAATGACTGACGGGCTGGGCTGGGCCTAATTTGTCAATTATTAGTCGAGCCGGGCTGAAATATTTAGGGGATATGAAAGCTCTAGTTAGTAGTTTGAAGTGCTCATGTGGCTAGTTGCTTCTTTTTGTTTTCATAGACCTGCGGTTGCTTATTTCTCGCCAAGGCTGGCAACACGGCTCATGGTCCAACGCACAAAGCCATTGTAGTGTCTGTGTGCACTTGGCAGGTGATTTTAGAAACCGGCGGGTGGTATTAGATTCCACTCATCATCATCATCGGCGATCACTCGAAACGAGTATGATTGTCCTCCTGTAGGTGGGTCTGGTCATCTGTGGGTCCTCAGGTGGCTGTAGAGGCCAATCCGGGATCCACAGTCTCTATTGCAGTGGGGGCATATGTAAGTGGTGGTGGTGGTGGTGGTGGTGGTGGCGGTGTGAGGAGCTGTTTTGGTGGTGGATCTCTCCTTTCTTTGTTGCCTCTTTGTTTCCGCGGCACAGTGGAGGTCCTTTTCCAGGTGTGCCGTGCCTTCATGGACCATCCTGCTCCACAAGTCTCTCTGGGGGACAGCCTCCTCCCAGTTGGTGAGGTTGAAGCGGCATTTCCTCAGGTGGGTTTTGATGTTGTCTTTATACCGCTTCTTCTGACCCCCTTGGGTACGTTGTCCTTCCTTCAGTTGTCCATACAACATTTGTTTCGGAAGGCGACTGTTTGGCATGCGTATGACATGGCCGGTCCATCGCAGCTGGTGCCGAATGATGGTTGTGGTGATGCTGAGGATGTTAGCTTCCTTCAGAACACTGACGTTGGTTCGCCTATCTTCCCAGTTGATCCTGAGGATCTTGCGGAGACATCGCTGATGGTACTGCTCCAGAGCCTTCAGATGTCTGCTGTAGGTGGTCCAGCTGTCAGCCCCATAGACCAGAGTGGGCAGAACTACAGCTTGGTAGACAAGGAGTTTGGTCTTGGTCTGGATGTCACGATTCTCAAAAACTCTTTTCCTCAGCCTAGCAAAAGCTGCGCTGGCACACCCTATGCGGTGGTGAATCTCGGTATCAATGACAGCTCTCGTGGAAAGAAGACTGCCATGGTAGGCGAATTGATCCACATTTTCCAGGATGTTATCTCCCACACAAATTGTGGGGGGTTGGGAGGGTGTGTCAGGAGCTGGTTGGTATAGGGCCTGAGTTTTCTTGATGTTAATGTCAAGTCCCAGGAGTCGGTAAGCTCTGGCAAAAGCATCCAAGATGTTCTGGAGGTCCAGCTCAGAATGAGCAACTAGAGCATTGTCATCTGCGTACTGGAGCTCTGTAATGGAAGATGTAAGCACCTTACTTTTTGCCCTGAACCTGTTCAGGTTGAAGAGCCCGCCGTCTGTCCTGTAGATGAACTTGACTCCCTCAGGTAGGTTTTGGCTGGTGAGGTGAAAGATGACTGAGATGAAGATGGCGAACAGGGTTGGTGCAATGATGCATCCCTGCTTGACACCAGTGACAACTTTGAAGGGAGCCGTTTCAGAGCCGCCATTGCCAACTACAGTTGCGGTCATATCGTCATGCAACAGACGCAAGATCTTCAGGTACTTGTCCGGGCATCCTATCCTGGAGAGGGCACCCCAGAGGGCAGTTCTGTTCACAGAGTCAAAGGCCTTTGTGAGGTCGATGAACGCCATGTATAGTGGTAGGTGTTGTTCCCGACATTTTTCTTGCAGTTGACGAGCTACAAAAATCATGTCCGAGGTTCCCCTAGCAGGACGGAAGCCGCACTGCGACTCTGGGAGGATCTCTTCTGACAGCGGCAGTAACCGGTTGGCCAAAATACGGGCCAGTATTTTTCCTGTTGTGGACAGGAGGGAGATGCCTCTGTAGTTGCCACAGTCTGCCTTATCTCCCTTCTTGAAGATAGTGACAATCAAGGCGTCCCTGAGTTCGGCTGGGATTTCCTCCTTTTCCCAGATTTTACCAAGGAGGCTGTGGATGTGGCAAAGGAGCTTTGGTCCGCCTTGCTTGAAGATTTCTGCTGGAATCCCATCTGGTCCAGAGGCCTTGTTATTACTCAGTTTCCTGATGGCATCCATGACCTCCTTTTCGGTGGGGGGATCACCCAAATTCTCCATGATGGGTCGCTGAGGAATCTGGTTTCCCTCTCCACTGTGGTGTTTCGATTCAGAAGCTCTTGGAAATGTTCTCGCCATCTGGAACTGATACCTACATCGTCCTTCAGCAGGGTTTGTCCATCTTTAGAGCGGAGGGGGTTTAGGCCTCGATAGCTGGGCCCATAAACAGCCTTGGTGGCATTGAAGAAACCCCTGGTGTCCCCAGAGTCAGCAAGCCTCTGAATTTCCAGGGCCTTCTCCATCCACCATTTGTTCTTCAGCTCTCTCACTCTGCTCTGGACAAGTGCCTTTGCCTTGGCGTGGGCCTGCCTTTTGTCCCTGCAGTTGATGTCGTTCTGCCAAGAACAAAAGGCTTTCCTTTTGGCATCGATAAGCTGTTCTATTTCGGTGTTATTGTCATCGAACCAGTCCTGGTGTTTCCTGGTCTTGTAGCCAATGGTGTCCTTGCTGGTCTCAAGTAGTGTGGTCTTAAGAGCCTTCCAGTGTTCTTCCACATCCTCAGGATATTCTTCCGGGAGTCTCACAAACAGGGCGTTTTGAAGAAGTTGCACCGTGTCTGTGTCTCCAAGGCTGTCGATGTTAAATTTAGGGCGGATTTGACTCCTTTGTGTCCTCCTCTTCTGCCGCAGCTGGATGTTCATTGTGGAGCGGATGAGGCGATGGTCTGTCCAGCTGTCGTCCGCACAGATCATGGCCCTGGTGATGTTAACATCTTTGCGATCTCTGGCCCTGACAATGACATAATCTATGAGATGCCAGCGCTTCGATCTGGGATGCATCCAGGATGTTTTGAGCCTGTTTTTCTGGCGGAAAAGGGTGTTAGTTATCACAAGCTCATGTTCGGCACACTTTGACAGAAGGAGGACTCCGTTGGTGTTGACATTCCCAACACCTTCTTTGCCTAGAGTGCCGCTGAACCCCTAATTGCTCCCGATGAGCAGGTTGGTGCCTTGCATGGTTTCCTCCGCCATCGGTGTATGAATGTGTGTGTGAATGGGTGAATGTAATCTATGTAAACATCTATGTAAGCGCTTTGGATAATAGCGCTATATATAAATGCACCATTTAATACACTGGACAACAGAAATCCTCTATTCTTCTTCAAACGGACTTATAACTGGTAGAACAGCTAGCTTTTGGCAAATGTTCCCCCCAGAATACGGATGCCGGGGTTCAAGTCGTTAAAAAACCCAAAACAAAGGTGCGTCCTGTGTGTCAAAAGTGCCGCGTTGAAAATGTGTGCAAATCTTTGAATATATATTTTTTGAAGCGAACATTTGTTACTCAAATCTTTGCTTCTGGGGATTCTACAAATGTCTTCTAAATCCTAACAGTTTTTTGAATAAAACTTATGTTGCTAGTGGTTCTCAAACTTTTCCATGTCAAGGACCCACAAAATTATACGTATTTGACCGCGGACCCCCATCTCAAAATTATTCGTTCCAGGGACCCCCAGAAGCAAAGATTTGAGTTACAAATGTTCCCTTTAAAAAAGTATATATATATATTTTCAAGATTTTTCTAAAATAGCAGATCTACAAGCTCGTAGCTTGTAGATATACAAGATATACAGATACTGTACAAGATATGCAGATAAGCTACGAGCTTGTATATCTGCTATTTTTTAATAGCCAAAGAAATCTAAAAATGACACAGATGCGTTCCCGGTCCTAATAGTTTAATGTCAGGTCTTACTCTTGATAGACGACCATCATCATCTCTTTAATATGTTCCTCTTCTCTCCAGGGCCTGTACAACATGTTCATCTTCATGGCGGACGTGCCCGTGGTGGAGTCGCCCGACGTCTTCCGGGGCGTGGCGAGCTTCTTCGTGGTGGGCGTGGGCGGCGTGTTCGTCGGCTTCCTCTTCGGCATCCTGACGGCCTTCACCACGCGCTTCACCAAAAACGTGCGGCAGATCGAGCCGCTGTTGGTCTTCGTGTTCAGCTACCTGGCCTACCTGGTGGCCGAGATGTTCAATGTCTCCAGCATCATGGCGTGAGTGTAAAACACTGTTTGTCAGATTTTCCGAGAGAAACAAGCAACCAGTGATGGAAAGTAACTACTAAGTACTGTACAGTTTTGAGGTACTTTTACTTTACCGGAATATTTCCAATTGTCGATACCTTTACTTCTACTCCACTACATCTCAGAGGCAAATATTGTACTTTTTACTTCACTACAATTATTTGAAAACTTAAGTTACTAGTTTCTTTGTAGATTTTGATTATTATTACAAAACATACATTTCTCATTTGTATTTAAATTTCAGCCATTTGAAAATAGTCAATTTACAAGCTCACAATGCGTCGCATAGATCTGCTATTTTCAAAAGATTTTTATGCATTTGAAAACTTGTGAAATGGGACATTCTGCACAATGAGTACTTTCTACTTTTGGTACTTTAAGTACATTTTTATACCAATACTTTTGTACTTTTACCCAAGTAAATTTTGAATTCTGGACTTTTACTTGTAACAGAGTATTTTTATTTATTGATTAAAAAGTACTTTATTTTAGTACTTTTTCCACCACTGGAAACAGGCGACCAGCAGGTCTATGAAAACAAGACCAAAAGAAGCGGCGAGAGCACTTTAAACCTGATATGCATCAAATAGCCGATCTACAAGCTCACAGCGCATCAGAAAGGTGTATTTTTTTTAACCATTCACCAACCAACACAAAACACAAATCTGGTGTCCGTGGAATTCATTTGGGTTCCACGCTTGACATGAAAATGTTTGAGAACCACTGATTTAAACAACATTATGAAACCAGACCCAAACTAGAAAAAGTGCTCCTCGGAGCACAGGTCTCCGCCAGGTCAGGTATTCTGGCCTCCTGGTGGCGCTATAATTGGCCAATGTGAAAAGGGTGCCAACCGTTCTTGCATTGACACTGCATTCATGATTTGATGCATTTTGTTCCAAAAATGTGTTTTGCTGCTAACAGGCCAAAGTGAGAAGGGTGCATTTCTTCCTCGGCCTAGTGGGAATGTGCATGTGAAATTTCACAGAAATCGCAAGCTGTGTGTATACTTTGAGGCTTTTTGTTCAAAACGGACCAATCCTGCAAACTTTGGAAGCCAACCTTATAGGCAATGAGGATGGAATATGGGAAATCGGACAGATCTGTGTTGATCACATGACTATAGTGATACTGTGTACTGATTTGCATGACGTTTGGATAACATTTGTAGGAGTAATATAAAAAAATGGGTTTTGCACAAATCGGCCTCCTGGTGGCGCTATAACAGGCCCATGTGAAAGGCAGAGGTTCTGAATTGGCATCCAGGGAGTGTGTGTGCACAGTTTCGGAGCGACCGGGCCAACGGTGCCGGAGTTTAGCTGGTGACAGACGGACACACACACACACACACACACACACACACACACACACACACACGGACGGACGGACAGGGGGTAAAACATACTCTCTGAGACAATAAGAGACAATAAATAAGAAATTAACATACAACGTATTTCATTGTTTTATTTCATTGTGTTTCTTATTTATTTCATTGTGGTATTTATTATTTAAAACTTTGGACCAATGGACATCCATAGGCAGTAGTAGCATAAAATGCAGAATGTCAAAATCTTGAGATGCCACAATAATGCTGGTCAAACTTGTTTACAGTAAAAGAAATATGCTTAATTCAGCTGTCAAATCATTAACCCCAACTCTGGAACCAAAATGCACCAAAACAATAAGAGTCAAGAAAAACTATGTGATGCCCATCTGAAAAATATTAGAAAATGAGAATGTATGCACGTCTCCATATCTAAAAAGAAATCAATTGAAATAATAATAACTATTATTCAATTATACTGATCCATCCGTAACACTTTATTTTCCTAAATGCAGTCTTCAAAGATGAATGACTTTGTACTTGTCTACAACTGAAAGTAAAGAGAAAAATATAAATAGTTCCTGCTCAGTAAAATCCTGATTGTTAATTTAACTTGTTAATTAAAATGCATACCGGTATTCAGACAGGGAACTACTAAAGTCTGTGGATCCCCATAAGACGGGGATTAGAAACTAATAAAGGCCTGACAAGCTGAGTCATCCATGGAGAGGGCTATGTCAACAGGTCTCCCTGGACACCTAATCTCTCTGAAGATTTGCATGACCTTTGGATAAAATCTGTAGGAGTAATATAAAGAAATTGGTTTTGCACAAATCGGCCTCCTGGTGGCGCTATAACAGGCCCATGTGAAAAATGGGCTCGCTGCATGCAGTAGCAGCGAGCACACTATTGATGTTCTACATTATTTCTTTATTCTCTCCCAAAAGTTTGGCACCTAACTACTCCTACATACTTTCACTTAGAAATTCCATTCAAGCTGTAAAAATAATCCAGCTTACTGTGGACACGTGTGTCTTATCTTTTTGAAATGATTTGTAGTTTTTGAAATATTTACACCCCTAAAAGTCTATGGGAAAGTCAATAGTTATTTGAAAACCCCATTCTCTTTCACTTGTTTAAAATCATGTTACTTCAGCATGCTTTAGCTTACAGACTCCATTTAAACTTTAAAAGGTTGAGGTACATTATGACTTCCATTGCTGTGTTTAACTTTTTGATCACTTTTATACTTTTGAAGCTATCCCACTTTAAAGCACATGTGGATCTCACAGTCTTTTCAGCTTTTCCAATACACACTAATGGTGTTTGCTAGAAGGGAGAGAGAAGGAGATAGGAGGAATGGCCCATGTTTTCGTTAAGTCACTGTGGCTGCAATTTTTACACTACAGATATCTTTTTACATCACCAAGTGCGCACAGGTCTGCTCTCCAATTTAATCCAAAGAAGCTAAGCTGTGTGATGTATACATTTTTAGTTAAGACCATTAATATCAACCCATGTCCCTTTACACTCTAGCAATCAGTACACCTGGTGACAGCTAGCCTGTCAGTCATTGGCTGCTCAGTGGTGCTGCAAAGTAACAAGTACATTTACTCAAGTACTATGCAAGTGCTTACAATGCACAGTACAATTTTGAGGTACTTTTACTTTACTTTCCATTGTTGTTACTTCTACTCCACTACAATTACAGTATATGACAGATATACACAATACAAAACCTACAGTAACCACACAGCCGATCTACAATGTGAGTGTTATGAGCTTGTAGATCTGCTATTTTCTTAAAAGTTGAGTATTTTACTTTGGTACTCAAATGCTAAAACGTTTATACACTGCAAGCTCCAAAACTCCCACCCCCCATACTCCACCACCACCACCCCACCTCCCACACCACATGACATACATCCCTCTGTCATACTTTGACTATTCGAAAAAAGCCGATCTACAATGCTATGCATTGGGAGCTTGTAGATCTGCTATTGTCAGATAAACCTTGACAGTCTTTGGAAAGTTTGAGTACAGGGGGCGGCAGTGGCTCAGGGGTAGAGTAGCCATTAGAGTGGATGGATGGCAACTGCGAGGTTCCCAGTTCGATCCAGGGCTCCCCCAGAATTAGTGTCGAAGTGTCCTTGAGCAAGACGCTGAACCCCTAATTGCTCCCGATGAGCAGGTGCTTTGCATGGTTTCCTGTGCCATCGGTGTATGAATGTGTGTGTAAATGGTTGAAATTCTAATGGCAATAATTTTGTAAATTTAAAGCTACAATTTAACTAATGGTGTGTATTGGTCAACATAACCCCACACAACCCCCCACACCCCGTACCCCCCCCCCCCCCCCCCCCCCCCCCAACTCCCCACAATATTTTCTAGTTTAGATCTGCTATTTTCAAAAGATTGTTGACATTTTTAAAACTGGTGAAATGGGTGATTCTGCGTAACGACTCGAGTACTTTTACTTTTGGTACTTAAAGTATATTTTGATTCCAATACTTTTGTACTTTTACTCAAGTAAATTTGGATTATCTGACTCTTACTTGTAACAGAGTGTTTCTACGTTGCAGTATTGATACTTTACTTAAATAAAAAATGTGACCCTCCTGCCTCCTCCTGGTCCCTCCTGGTCCCTCCTCCTCCTGCAGCATCGTGGTCTGTGCCCTCACCATGAAGTACTACGTGGAGGAGAACGTGGCCCAGCAGTCCTGCACCATCATCCGCCAAATGTCTTATCTTTTTGAAATGATTTGTAGTTTTTGAAATATTTACACCCCTAAAAGTCTATGGGAAAGTCAATAGTTATTTGAAAACCCCATTCTCTTTCACTTGTTTAAAATCATGTTACTTCAGCATGCTTTAGCTTACAGACTCCATTTAAACTTTAAAAGGTTGAGGTACATTATGACTTCCATTGCTGTGTTTAACTTTTTGATCACTTTTATACTTTTGAAGCTATCCCACTTTAAAGCACATGTGGATCTCACAGTCTTTTCAGCTTTTCCAATACACACTAATGGTGTTTGCTAGAAGGGAGAGAGAAGGAGATAGGAGGAATGGCCCATGTTTTCGTTAAGTCACTGTGGCTGCAATTTTTACACTACAGATATCTTTTTACATCACCAAGTGCGCACAGGTCTGCTCTCCAATTTAATCCAAAGAAGCTAAGCTGTGTGATGTATACATTTTTAGTTAAGACCATTAATATCAACCCATGTCCCTTTACACTCTAGCAATCAGTACACCTGGTGACAGCTAGCCTGTCAGTCATTGGCTGCTCAGTGGTGCTGCAAAGTAACAAGTACATTTACTCAAGTACTATGCAAGTGCTTACAATGCACAGTACAATTTTGAGGTACTTTTACTTTACTTTCCATTGTTGTTACTTCTACTCCACTACAATTACAGTATATGACAGATATACACAATACAAAACCTACAGTAACCACACAGCCGATCTACAATGTGAGTGTTATGAGCTTGTAGATCTGCTATTTTCTTAAAAGTTGAGTATTTTACTTTGGTACTCAAATGCTAAAACGTTTATACACTGCAAGCTCCAAAACTCCCACCCCCCATACTCCACCACCACCACCCCACCTCCCACACCACATGACATACATCCCTCTGTCATACTTTGACTATTCGAAAAAAGCCGATCTACAATGCTATGCATTGGGAGCTTGTAGATCTGCTATTGTCAGATAAACCTTGACAGTCTTTGGAAAGTTTGAGTACAGGGGGCGGCAGTGGCTCAGGGGTAGAGTAGCCATTAGAGTGGATGGATGGCAACTGCGAGGTTCCCAGTTCGATCCAGGGCTCCCCCAGAATTAGTGTCGAAGTGTCCTTGAGCAAGACGCTGAACCCCTAATTGCTCCCGATGAGCAGGTGCTTTGCATGGTTTCCTGTGCCATCGGTGTATGAATGTGTGTGTAAATGGTTGAAATTCTAATGGCAATAATTTTGTAAATTTAAAGCTACAATTTAACTAATGGTGTGTATTGGTCAACATAACCCCACACAACCCCCCACACCCCGTACCCCCCCCCCCCCCCCCCCCCCCCCAACTCCCCACAATATTTTCTAGTTTAGATCTGCTATTTTCAAAAGATTGTTGACATTTTTAAAACTGGTGAAATGGGTGATTCTGCGTAACGACTCGAGTACTTTTACTTTTGGTACTTAAAGTATATTTTGATTCCAATACTTTTGTACTTTTACTCAAGTAAATTTGGATTATCTGACTCTTACTTGTAACAGAGTGTTTCTACGTTGCAGTATTGATACTTTACTTAAATAAAAAATGTGACCCTCCTGCCTCCTCCTGGTCCCTCCTGGTCCCTCCTCCTCCTGCAGCATCGTGGTCTGTGCCCTCACCATGAAGTACTACGTGGAGGAGAACGTGGCCCAGCAGTCCTGCACCATCATCCGCCAAATGGTCAAGATGCTGGCCTCCATCTCCGAGACGCTGGTCTTCTTCTTCCTGGGTGTGGTCACCGTCACCACGGAGCACGAGTGGAACTGGGCCTACATCCTGTTCACGCTGCTGTTCGCCTTCGTCTGGAGGTTCCTGGGTGAGGAGGGGGGGAGGTCCCCAAATGATTAGCTTAACCCATTAAGACCGGGAATCTGTGTCATTTTAAGATTTATTTCGCTATTCAAAAATAGCAGATCTACAAGCTCGTAGCTTGTAGATCTGCTATTTTTGAAAAATCTTGAAAATGTGTGCAAATCTTACATATATATATATTTGTTTTCAAAGCGAACATTTGTAACTCAAATCTTTGCTTCATGGGGATTCTACAAATGTCTTCTAAATCTTAACAGTTTTTTGAAAAAACTTATGTTGCTGTAATCAGTGGTTCTCAGTGGAGTAAAAGTACTCCACTACAATTAGTAACAAGTACTCTGGGATGTAGTGGAGTAGAAGTAAAAGCATTGGAAATTGGAAATACTCAAGTAAAGTACAAATACCTCAAAATTGTACTTAAGTACAGTACTTGAGTCTATGCACTTTAGTTACTTTCCACCACTGATCTTTACACGTAAACCTGTGATGTGACAATAACTGTTGATTCCTCTAAACCCTCTCGTCTCCCCTGCCCTCCTCCAGGAGTTCTGGTGCTGACCCAGATCATCAACCGGTTCAAAACCATCTCTTTCACCTACAAGGACCAGTTTGGCCTGGCCTACGGTGGCCTGCGAGGGGCCATCTGCTTCGCCCTGGCCTTCACCCTGCCCGGCAACATCAACAGGAGAGAGCTGTTTGTCACCGCCTCCATCGCCCTCATCATCTTCACCAACTTCATACAGGTATCACCGCATACGGCCAGGTTTCATCATATCAAGCAGTGGTGGAAAAAATACCCAAATGTTTTACTTAAGTAAAAGTATCGATACTGCAATGTAGAAATACTCTGTTACAAGTAAAAGGCCGGAATTCAAAATTTACTTGAGTGTAAGTGCAAAAGTATTGGTATCAAAATGTACTTAAAGTACCAAAAGTAAAAGTACTAAAATGTTTGAAAATAGCTTGTAGATCGGCTATTTTCAAATTTGAAGGGAGCCGTTTCAGAGCCGCCATTGCCAACTACAGTTGCGGTCATATCGTCATGCAACAGACGCAAGATCTTCAGGTACTTGTCCGGGCATCCTATCCTGGAGAGGGCACCCCAGAGGGCAGTTCTGTTCACAGAGTCAAAGGCCTTTGTGAGGTCGATGAACGCCATGTATAGTGGTAGGTGTTGTTCCCGACATTTTTCTTGCAGTTGACGAGCTACAAAAATCATGTCCGAGGTTCCCCTAGCAGGACGGAAGCCGCACTGCGACTCTGGGAGGATCTCTTCTGACAGCGGCAGTAACCGGTTGGCCAAAATACGGGCCAGTATTTTTCCTGTTGTGGACAGGAGGGAGATGCCTCTGTAGTTGCCACAGTCTGCCTTATCTCCCTTCTTGAAGATAGTGACAATCAAGGCGTCCCTGAGTTCGGCTGGGATTTCCTCCTTTTCCCAGATTTTACCAAGGAGGCTGTGGATGTGGCAAAGGAGCTTTGGTCCGCCTTGCTTGAAGATTTCTGCTGGAATCCCATCTGGTCCAGAGGCCTTGTTATTACTCAGTTTCCTGATGGCATCCATGACCTCCTTTTCGGTGGGGGGATCACCCAAATTCTCCATGATGGGTCGCTGAGGAATCTGGTTTCCCTCTCCACTGTGGTGTTTCGATTCAGAAGCTCTTGGAAATGTTCTCGCCATCTGGAACTGATACCTACATCGTCCTTCAGCAGGGTTTGTCCATCTTTAGAGCGGAGGGGGTTTAGGCCTCGATAGCTGGGCCCATAAACAGCCTTGGTGGCATTGAAGAAACCCCTGGTGTCCCCAGAGTCAGCAAGCCTCTGAATTTCCAGGGCCTTCTCCATCCACCATTTGTTCTTCAGCTCTCTCACTCTGCTCTGGACAAGTGCCTTTGCCTTGGCGTGGGCCTGCCTTTTGTCCCTGCAGTTGATGTCGTTCTGCCAAGAACAAAAGGCTTTCCTTTTGGCATCGATAAGCTGTTCTATTTCGGTGTTATTGTCATCGAACCAGTCCTGGTGTTTCCTGGTCTTGTAGCCAATGGTGTCCTTGCTGGTCTCAAGTAGTGTGGTCTTAAGAGCCTTCCAGTGTTCTTCCACATCCTCAGGATATTCTTCCGGGAGTCTCACAAACAGGGCGTTTTGAAGAAGTTGCACCGTGTCTGTGTCTCCAAGGCTGTCGATGTTAAATTTAGGGCGGATTTGACTCCTTTGTGTCCTCCTCTTCTGCCGCAGCTGGATGTTCATTGTGGAGCGGATGAGGCGATGGTCTGTCCAGCTGTCGTCCGCACAGATCATGGCCCTGGTGATGTTAACATCTTTGCGATCTCTGGCCCTGACAATGACATAATCTATGAGATGCCAGCGCTTCGATCTGGGATGCATCCAGGATGTTTTGAGCCTGTTTTTCTGGCGGAAAAGGGTGTTAGTTATCACAAGCTCATGTTCGGCACACTTTGACAGAAGGAGGACTCCGTTGGTGTTGACATTCCCAACACCTTCTTTGCCTAGAGTGCCTTTCCAGAGATTGTGATCCTTGCCTACCCTGGCATTGAAGTCCCCGAGTAGGAGGATCTTATCTTCTTTCGGGATGTTCGATAGAACCTGGTCTAGGGTTGCATAGAAGGTCTCCTTGTCTTCATCCTGTGAGTCCAAGGTTGGTGCATAGGCACTCACAGCCGTGGCCATCTGATCGTTTGAGAGCCTCAGGCGTACGCTCATTGATTCCTACTGGAGATTCGGAGAGTTGGGAGATGAGCCGGTTTCTGATGGCAAATCCCACTCCGTGGATTCTGGGTTCAGCAGCCGCTTTTCCCTTCCAGAAGAATGTGTATCCCCCTTTCTCCTCCTTTAGTTGCCCCTCCTCGGCCAGGCGGGTTTCGGACAGGGCAGCGATGTCGATCTTCCACCTTTTCAGCTCCCTGGCAATGATCGCAGATCTTCTTTCTGGACGATTGCTGGAGGCACTGTCCATAAGTGTTCTCACGTTCCAGGCTCCAAAGTTCATTGTTTTTGTTTTTCTTGTTTGTTTTCGACCGCTAAAAGGTGAACCCACTGGATGCGGTATTCCAGTCAGGTTTATAAGAGGCAGGCTATTTTTAGGGCACCTTTTCTAGCCCCTTCCCCGTGTGGGGTGAGCAGAGTGGACCCTAAATAGGGCTGCTCAGACGTGGGTGCAGCTGCCGAAATGTTCTCTCTGCCTCGGTCCGAGAGCAAGGCGACTGAATCAAACACCCACCGCCTATGTGCCAGTGCATGGCTAGAAGCTCCCAGACTTCACTGTCCTGCTCCCGTTACCGTTTCCTGAACGCCATAGGACTTGTAGGGGGGATTGGGTAATGGTGGGTCCTTCAGGAGAACGCCTGTGCGTGGGATCTTTTAAAGTGGGGAGACTGGTGCACAGCCAGCCACCACACTATCCTTGACAAAGAGAGGGCCAGGGTCCAATGGCATGGAAACCAAGACAATTGGGGGCCCATCTTTGCTGCAGCCTTCTTCCGCCTTTGTGACCGTTGTGGAGCTTCTCTGCAACCATCATTCGCCCACTCCGCCGTTGAGGTCTTTTTTTTGGATCGCTCTTCATCTGGAACCTCCCCCTTGACCTTACCGCCATGGGTGACCCTACCAGGAGCTTAAGCTCCAGACGGCATCGCTCTCAGGTTCATCGGAACACACAAGGCTCTCCACCACGGCAAGGTGGCGATCCAAGGAGAACTAAATTAGATAGATTCCACTATCCCCCCCCCGAAACCCGTACCCATGTGTGTCTGTAGAATTGCAATGTGGGGGATATAGCAACAACACGCCCACGGGCACACCTCCACGCACAAATAACGGCGTCGGCATAATGGTGACGGGTAGAGCAGGTGCTAGAATAACCTATTGGGGCGGCGCAGCTCCATTATCAGTATTTAACAGGTTAAGGGTAGCGTTGCGGCTGGGAAAACTGGCACAGAATAGAGCCGACAGTGTCCAGCCCTAGGGGTAGGTTGCTGGTTAACACCTCTGACAAGGTTTCAGAGCCCTATCTGGGGCTAAGTGTTTTTGCTCAAGGACACTGCTAATCAGTTAGTAGGCTGCACACACTTTAAATTGTACCTCCGGTGACCGAAAGATTAAGATAATAAAATAAAAATATAAATAATGGGACGCTATAGCAAAACGTGTTAATATCGCAGCACAATAATTTTATCCACTTGGTCTATTTATATGTTGGCCATTCAAATATAGCAGATATACAAGCTCTCAGCACGTCACTCTGTGCTGTGATCTTGTAGATCTGCTATATTTGAACATTTGTGAAAAATCTTGTTTGAATTCTTTAGTTTTTTACATAAATCTTCTCTCGTGGGGGTCCCTGGCACAAAACATTTTCAGATCTACTGCATTATTGGATGACAGTGTCCCATGCCAAAAATATCAGATCTACAAGTGGCCTAGATCTGATATTTTCAGTGTGGTACACTTTGTGGTATACATATTGATAATAATTAGGCATAACCATCAGCTGTAAATGTATTTTATTGTTCCTTCGCCTCATGCTTTCTTTTTGTTGATTTTTGGGGGTCCAGGAGAACTTGCTGTTCGCGTCCATCATCGCTGCGGTGGATCCCGTGGCAGCGATCAACGTGTTGGAGAACGTGGGAGTCAACGAGGAGCTCTACATCGTCATATTCGGAGAAGGCCTTTTCAACGACGCCGTCATTGTGGTGAGTGAGTGCTGGAGAGGTGTGTGCGTGTGCGTGTGCGTGTGCATGTGCGTGTGCGTGTGCGTGTGCGTGTGCGTGTGCGTGTGCGTGTGTCTGTGTCTGTGTGTGTGTGTGTGTGTGTGCGCGTGCAAAAAGTACTCACATTTTGTACTTCAGTAAAGGTATCAACCGCAATGTAGAAATACTCTGTTACAAGGAAAAGTCTGGAATTCAAAATTTACTTGAGTAAAAGTACAAAAGTATTGGCATCAAGATGTACTTAAAGTACCAAAAGTAAAATAAAAGTACTCGTTATGCAGAAGGTACAATTTCACAAGTTTTGAAATGTATGCAAATCTTTTGAAAATAGCAGATCTACAAGCTCACAATGCGTTGCATCACGAGGCATTGTGAGCATGTAGAAGTGGTTAATGTATGTTTTGTAATAATCAAAATGTACATAGTATCTAGTAACTAAAGTTGTCAAATAATTGTAGTGGAGCAAAAGTACAATATTTGCCTCTGAGATGTAGTGGAGTAGAAGTAAAAGTACTGAAAATTGGAAATACTCCAGTAAAGTAAAAAATACCTAAATATTTTAGTACAGTACTTCAGTAAATTGACTTGGTTACTTTAATCCGCTGATTAGACAGTAGACTAAGGGGCGGCAGTGGCTCAGGGGTAGAGTGGCAGGGTAGAGTGAACTGGAAACCGCAAGGTTCCCATTTTGACTTCCCAGTTCGACTTCCCTCAGAGTTAGTGTCGCAGTGTCCTTGAACAAGACGCTGAACCCCTAATTGCTCCCGATGAGCAGGTTGGTGCCTTGCATGGTTTCCTCCGCCATCGGTGTATGAATGTGTGTGTGAATGGGTGAATGTAATCTATGTAAACATCTATGTAAGCGCTTTGGATAATAGCGCTATATATAAATGCACCATTTAATACACTGGACAACAGAAATCCTCTATTCTTCTTCAAACGGACTTATAACTGGTAGAACAGCTAGCTTTTGGCAAATGTTCCCCCCAGAATACGGATGCCGGGGTTCAAGTCGTTAAAAAACCCAAAACAAAGGTGCGTCCTGTGTGTCAAAAGTGCCGCGTTGAAAATGTGTGCAAATCTTTGAATATATATTTTTTGAAGCGAACATTTGTTACTCAAATCTTTGCTTCTGGGGATTCTACAAATGTCTTCTAAATCCTAACAGTTTTTTGAATAAAACTTATGTTGCTAGTGGTTCTCAAACTTTTCCATGTCAAGGACCCACAAAATTATACGTATTTGACCGCGGACCCCCATCTCAAAATTATTCGTTCCAGGGACCCCCAGAAGCAAAGATTTGAGTTACAAATGTTCCCTTTAAAAAAGTATATATATATATTTTCAAGATTTTTCTAAAATAGCAGATCTACAAGCTCGTAGCTTGTAGATATACAAGATATACAGATACTGTACAAGATATGCAGATAAGCTACGAGCTTGTATATCTGCTATTTTTTAATAGCCAAAGAAATCTAAAAATGACACAGATGCGTTCCCGGTCCTAATAGTTTAATGTCAGGTCTTACTCTTGATAGACGACCATCATCATCTCTTTAATATGTTCCTCTTCTCTCCAGGGCCTGTACAACATGTTCATCTTCATGGCGGACGTGCCCGTGGTGGAGTCGCCCGACGTCTTCCGGGGCGTGGCGAGCTTCTTCGTGGTGGGCGTGGGCGGCGTGTTCGTCGGCTTCCTCTTCGGCATCCTGACGGCCTTCACCACGCGCTTCACCAAAAACGTGCGGCAGATCGAGCCGCTGTTGGTCTTCGTGTTCAGCTACCTGGCCTACCTGGTGGCCGAGATGTTCAATGTCTCCAGCATCATGGCGTGAGTGTAAAACACTGTTTGTCAGATTTTCCGAGAGAAACAAGCAACCAGTGATGGAAAGTAACTACTAAGTACTGTACAGTTTTGAGGTACTTTTACTTTACCGGAATATTTCCAATTGTCGATACCTTTACTTCTACTCCACTACATCTCAGAGGCAAATATTGTACTTTTTACTTCACTACAATTATTTGAAAACTTAAGTTACTAGTTTCTTTGTAGATTTTGATTATTATTACAAAACATACATTTCTCATTTGTATTTAAATTTCAGCCATTTGAAAATAGTCAATTTACAAGCTCACAATGCGTCGCATAGATCTGCTATTTTCAAAAGATTTTTATGCATTTGAAAACTTGTGAAATGGGACATTCTGCACAATGAGTACTTTCTACTTTTGGTACTTTAAGTACATTTTTATACCAATACTTTTGTACTTTTACCCAAGTAAATTTTGAATTCTGGACTTTTACTTGTAACAGAGTATTTTTATTTATTGATTAAAAAGTACTTTATTTGAGTACTTTTTCCACCACTGGAAACAGGCGACCAGCAGGTCTATGAAAACAAGACCAAAAGAAGCGGCGAGAGCACTTTAAACCTGATATGCATCAAATAGCCGATCTACAAGCTCACAGCGCATCAGAAAGGTGTATTTTTTTTAACCATTCACCAACCAACACAAAACACAAATCTGGTGTCCGTGGAATTCATTTGGGTTCCACGCTTGACATGAAAATGTTTGAGAACCACTGATTTAAACAACATTATGAAACCAGACCCAAACTAGAAAAAGTGCTCCTCGGAGCACAGGTCTCCGCCAGGTCAGGTATTCTGGCCTCCTGGTGGCGCTATAATTGGCCAATGTGAAAAGGGTGCCAACCGTTCTTGCATTGACACTGCATTCATGATTTGATGCATTTTGTTCCAAAAATGTGTTTTGCTGCTAACAGGCCAAAGTGAGAAGGGTGCATTTCTTCCTCGGCCTAGTGGGAATGTGCATGTGAAATTTCACAGAAATCGCAAGCTGTGTGTATACTTTGAGGCTTTTTGTTCAAAACGGACCAATCCTGCAAACTTTGGAAGCCAACCTTATAGGCAATGAGGATGGAATATGGGAAATCGGACAGATCTGTGTTGATCACATGACTATAGTGATACTGTGTACTGATTTGCATGACGTTTGGATAACATTTGTAGGAGTAATATAAAAAAATGGGTTTTGCACAAATCGGCCTCCTGGTGGCGCTATAACAGGCCCATGTGAAAGGCAGAGGTTCTGAATTGGCATCCAGGGAGTGTGTGTGCACAGTTTCGGAGCGACCGGGCCAACGGTGCCGGAGTTTAGCTGGTGACAGACGGACACACACACACACACACACACACACACACACACACACACACACACACACACACACACACACGGACGGACGGACAGGGGGTAAAACATACTCTCTGAGACAATAAGAGACAATAAATAAGAAATTAACATACAACGTATTTCATTGTTTTATTTCATTGTGTTTCTTATTTATTTCATTGTGGTATTTATTATTTAAAACTTTGGACCAATGGACATCCATAGGCAGTAGTAGCATAAAATGCAGAATGTCAAAATCTTGAGATGCCACAATAATGCTGGTCAAACTTGTTTACAGTAAAAGAAATATGCTTAATTCAGCTGTCAAATCATTAACCCCAACTCTGGAACCAAAATGCACCAAAACAATAAGAGTCAAGAAAAACTATGTGATGCCCATCTGAAAAATATTAGAAAATGAGAATGTATGCACGTCTCCATATCTAAAAAGAAATCAATTGAAATAATAATAACTATTATTCAATTATACTGATCCATCCGTAACACTTTATTTTCCTAAATGCAGTCTTCAAAGATGAATGACTTTGTACTTGTCTACAACTGAAAGTAAAGAGAAAAATATAAATAGTTCCTGCTCAGTAAAATCCTGATTGTTAATTTAACTTGTTAATTAAAATGCATACCGGTATTCAGACAGGGAACTACTAAAGTCTGTGGATCCCCATAAGACGGGGATTAGAAACTAATAAAGGCCTGACAAGCTGAGTCATCCATGGAGAGGGCTATGTCAACAGGTCTCCCTGGACACCTAATCTCTCTGAAGATTTGCATGACCTTTGGATAAAATCTGTAGGAGTAATATAAAGAAATTGGTTTTGCACAAATCGGCCTCCTGGTGGCGCTATAACAGGCCCATGTGAAAAATGGGCTCGCTGCATGCAGTAGCAGCGAGCACACTATTGATGTTCTACATTATTTCTTTATTCTCTCCCAAAAGTTTGGCACCTAACTACTCCTACATACTTTCACTTAGAAATTCCATTCAAGCTGTAAAAATAATCCAGCTTACTGTGGACACGTGTGTCTTATCTTTTTGAAATGATTTGTAGTTTTTGAAATATTTACACCCCTAAAAGTCTATGGGAAAGTCAATAGTTATTTGAAAACCCCATTCTCTTTCACTTGTTTAAAATCATGTTACTTCAGCATGCTTTAGCTTACAGACTCCATTTAAACTTTAAAAGGTTGAGGTACATTATGACTTCCATTGCTGTGTTTAACTTTTTGATCACTTTTATACTTTTGAAGCTATCCCACTTTAAAGCACATGTGGATCTCACAGTCTTTTCAGCTTTTCCAATACACACTAATGGTGTTTGCTAGAAGGGAGAGAGAAGGAGATAGGAGGAATGGCCCATGTTTTCGTTAAGTCACTGTGGCTGCAATTTTTACACTACAGATATCTTTTTACATCACCAAGTGCGCACAGGTCTGCTCTCCAATTTAATCCAAAGAAGCTAAGCTGTGTGATGTATACATTTTTAGTTAAGACCATTAATATCAACCCATGTCCCTTTACACTCTAGCAATCAGTACACCTGGTGACAGCTAGCCTGTCAGTCATTGGCTGCTCAGTGGTGCTGCAAAGTAACAAGTACATTTACTCAAGTACTATGCAAGTGCTTACAATGCACAGTACAATTTTGAGGTACTTTTACTTTACTTTCCATTGTTGTTACTTCTACTCCACTACAATTACAGTATATGACAGATATACACAATACAAAACCTACAGTAACCACACAGCCGATCTACAATGTGAGTGTTATGAGCTTGTAGATCTGCTATTTTCTTAAAAGTTGAGTATTTTACTTTGGTACTCAAATGCTAAAACGTTTATACACTGCAAGCTCCAAAACTCCCACCCCCCATACTCCACCACCACCACCCCACCTCCCACACCACATGACATACATCCCTCTGTCATACTTTGACTATTCGAAAAAAGCCGATCTACAATGCTATGCATTGGGAGCTTGTAGATCTGCTATTGTCAGATAAACCTTGACAGTCTTTGGAAAGTTTGAGTACAGGGGGCGGCAGTGGCTCAGGGGTAGAGTAGCCATTAGAGTGGATGGATGGCAACTGCGAGGTTCCCAGTTCGATCCAGGGCTCCCCCAGAATTAGTGTCGAAGTGTCCTTGAGCAAGACGCTGAACCCCTAATTGCTCCCGATGAGCAGGTGCTTTGCATGGTTTCCTGTGCCATCGGTGTATGAATGTGTGTGTAAATGGTTGAAATTCTAATGGCAATAATTTTGTAAATTTAAAGCTACAATTTAACTAATGGTGTGTATTGGTCAACATAACCCCACACAACCCCCCACACCCCGTACCCCCCCCCCCCCCCCCCCCCCCCCCAACTCCCCACAATATTTTCTAGTTTAGATCTGCTATTTTCAAAAGATTGTTGACATTTTTAAAACTGGTGAAATGGGTGATTCTGCGTAACGACTCGAGTACTTTTACTTTTGGTACTTAAAGTATATTTTGATTCCAATACTTTTGTACTTTTCTCAAGTAAATTTGGATTATCTGACTCTTACTTGTAACAGAGTGTTTCTACGTTGCAGTATTGATACTTTACTTAAATAAAAAATGTGACCCTCCTGCCTCCTCCTGGTCCCTCCTGGTCCCTCCTCCTCCTGCAGCATCGTGGTCTGTGCCCTCACCATGAAGTACTACGTGGAGGAGAACGTGGCCCAGCAGTCCTGCACCATCATCCGCCAAATGTCTTATCTTTTTGAAATGATTTGTAGTTTTTGAAATATTTACACCCCTAAAAGTCTATGGGAAAGTCAATAGTTATTTGAAAACCCCATTCTCTTTCACTTGTTTAAAATCATGTTACTTCAGCATGCTTTAGCTTACAGACTCCATTTAAACTTTAAAAGGTTGAGGTACATTATGACTTCCATTGCTGTGTTTAACTTTTTGATCACTTTTATACTTTTGAAGCTATCCCACTTTAAAGCACATGTGGATCTCACAGTCTTTTCAGCTTTTCCAATACACACTAATGGTGTTTGCTAGAAGGGAGAGAGAAGGAGATAGGAGGAATGGCCCATGTTTTCGTTAAGTCACTGTGGCTGCAATTTTTACACTACAGATATCTTTTTACATCACCAAGTGCGCACAGGTCTGCTCTCCAATTTAATCCAAAGAAGCTAAGCTGTGTGATGTATACATTTTTAGTTAAGACCATTAATATCAACCCATGTCCCTTTACACTCTAGCAATCAGTACACCTGGTGACAGCTAGCCTGTCAGTCATTGGCTGCTCAGTGGTGCTGCAAAGTAACAAGTACATTTACTCAAGTACTATGCAAGTGCTTACAATGCACAGTACAATTTTGAGGTACTTTTACTTTACTTTCCATTGTTGTTACTTCTACTCCACTACAATTACAGTATATGACAGATATACACAATACAAAACCTACAGTAACCACACAGCCGATCTACAATGTGAGTGTTATGAGCTTGTAGATCTGCTATTTTCTTAAAAGTTGAGTATTTTACTTTGGTACTCAAATGCTAAAACGTTTATACACTGCAAGCTCCAAAACTCCCACCCCCCATACTCCACCACCACCACCCCACCTCCCACACCACATGACATACATCCCTCTGTCATACTTTGACTATTCGAAAAAAGCCGATCTACAATGCTATGCATTGGGAGCTTGTAGATCTGCTATTGTCAGATAAACCTTGACAGTCTTTGGAAAGTTTGAGTACAGGGGGCGGCAGTGGCTCAGGGGTAGAGTAGCCATTAGAGTGGATGGATGGCAACTGCGAGGTTCCCAGTTCGATCCAGGGCTCCCCCAGAATTAGTGTCGAAGTGTCCTTGAGCAAGACGCTGAACCCCTAATTGCTCCCGATGAGCAGGTGCTTTGCATGGTTTCCTGTGCCATCGGTGTATGAATGTGTGTGTAAATGGTTGAAATTCTAATGGCAATAATTTTGTAAATTTAAAGCTACAATTTAACTAATGGTGTGTATTGGTCAACATAACCCCACACAACCCCCCACACCCCGTACCCCCCCCCCCCCCCCCCCCCCCCAACTCCCCACAATATTTTCTAGTTTAGATCTGCTATTTTCAAAAGATTGTTGACATTTTTAAAACTGGTGAAATGGGTGATTCTGCGTAACGACTCGAGTACTTTTACTTTTGGTACTTAAAGTATATTTTGATTCCAATACTTTTGTACTTTTCTCAAGTAAATTTGGATTATCTGACTCTTACTTGTAACAGAGTGTTTCTACGTTGCAGTATTGATACTTTACTTAAATAAAAAATGTGACCCTCCTGCCTCCTCCTGGTCCCTCCTGGTCCCTCCTCCTCCTGCAGCATCGTGGTCTGTGCCCTCACCATGAAGTACTACGTGGAGGAGAACGTGGCCCAGCAGTCCTGCACCATCATCCGCCAAATGTCTTATCTTTTTGAAATGATTTGTAGTTTTTGAAATATTTACACCCCTAAAAGTCTATGGGAAAGTCAATAGTTATTTGAAAACCCCATTCTCTTTCACTTGTTTAAAATCATGTTACTTCAGCATGCTTTAGCTTACAGACTCCATTTAAACTTTAAAAGGTTGAGGTACATTATGACTTCCATTGCTGTGTTTAACTTTTTGATCACTTTTATACTTTTGAAGCTATCCCACTTTAAAGCACATGTGGATCTCACAGTCTTTTCAGCTTTTCCAATACACACTAATGGTGTTTGCTAGAAGGGAGAGAGAAGGAGATAGGAGGAATGGCCCATGTTTTCGTTAAGTCACTGTGGCTGCAATTTTTACACTACAGATATCTTTTTACATCACCAAGTGCGCACAGGTCTGCTCTCCAATTTAATCCAAAGAAGCTAAGCTGTGTGATGTATACATTTTTAGTTAAGACCATTAATATCAACCCATGTCCCTTTACACTCTAGCAATCAGTACACCTGGTGACAGCTAGCCTGTCAGTCATTGGCTGCTCAGTGGTGCTGCAAAGTAACAAGTACATTTACTCAAGTACTATGCAAGTGCTTACAATGCACAGTACAATTTTGAGGTACTTTTACTTTACTTTCCATTGTTGTTACTTCTACTCCACTACAATTACAGTATATGACAGATATACACAATACAAAACCTACAGTAACCACACAGCCGATCTACAATGTGAGTGTTATGAGCTTGTAGATCTGCTATTTTCTTAAAAGTTGAGTATTTTACTTTGGTACTCAAATGCTAAAACGTTTATACACTGCAAGCTCCAAAACTCCCACCCCCCATACTCCACCACCACCACCCCACCTCCCACACCACATGACATACATCCCTCTGTCATACTTTGACTATTCGAAAAAAGCCGATCTACAATGCTATGCATTGGGAGCTTGTAGATCTGCTATTGTCAGATAAACCTTGACAGTCTTTGGAAAGTTTGAGTACAGGGGGCGGCAGTGGCTCAGGGGTAGAGTAGCCATTAGAGTGGATGGATGGCAACTGCGAGGTTCCCAGTTCGATCCAGGGCTCCCCCAGAATTAGTGTCGAAGTGTCCTTGAGCAAGACGCTGAACCCCTAATTGCTCCCGATGAGCAGGTGCTTTGCATGGTTTCCTGTGCCATCGGTGTATGAATGTGTGTGTAAATGGTTGAAATTCTAATGGCAATAATTTTGTAAATTTAAAGCTACAATTTAACTAATGGTGTGTATTGGTCAACATAACCCCACACAACCCCCCACACCCCGTACCCCCCCCCCCCCCCCCCCCCCCCAACTCCCCACAATATTTTCTAGTTTAGATCTGCTATTTTCAAAAGATTGTTGACATTTTTAAAACTGGTGAAATGGGTGATTCTGCGTAACGACTCGAGTACTTTTACTTTTGGTACTTAAAGTATATTTTGATTCCAATACTTTTGTACTTTTCTCAAGTAAATTTGGATTATCTGACTCTTACTTGTAACAGAGTGTTTCTACGTTGCAGTATTGATACTTTACTTAAATAAAAAATGTGACCCTCCTGCCTCCTCCTGGTCCCTCCTGGTCCCTCCTCCTCCTGCAGCATCGTGGTCTGTGCCCTCACCATGAAGTACTACGTGGAGGAGAACGTGGCCCAGCAGTCCTGCACCATCATCCGCCAAATGTCTTATCTTTTTGAAATGATTTGTAGTTTTTGAAATATTTACACCCCTAAAAGTCTATGGGAAAGTCAATAGTTATTTGAAAACCCCATTCTCTTTCACTTGTTTAAAATCATGTTACTTCAGCATGCTTTAGCTTACAGACTCCATTTAAACTTTAAAAGGTTGAGGTACATTATGACTTCCATTGCTGTGTTTAACTTTTTGATCACTTTTATACTTTTGAAGCTATCCCACTTTAAAGCACATGTGGATCTCACAGTCTTTTCAGCTTTTCCAATACACACTAATGGTGTTTGCTAGAAGGGAGAGAGAAGGAGATAGGAGGAATGGCCCATGTTTTCGTTAAGTCACTGTGGCTGCAATTTTTACACTACAGATATCTTTTTACATCACCAAGTGCGCACAGGTCTGCTCTCCAATTTAATCCAAAGAAGCTAAGCTGTGTGATGTATACATTTTTAGTTAAGACCATTAATATCAACCCATGTCCCTTTACACTCTAGCAATCAGTACACCTGGTGACAGCTAGCCTGTCAGTCATTGGCTGCTCAGTGGTGCTGCAAAGTAACAAGTACATTTACTCAAGTACTATGCAAGTGCTTACAATGCACAGTACAATTTTGAGGTACTTTTACTTTACTTTCCATTGTTGTTACTTCTACTCCACTACAATTACAGTATATGACAGATATACACAATACAAAACCTACAGTAACCACACAGCCGATCTACAATGTGAGTGTTATGAGCTTGTAGATCTGCTATTTTCTTAAAAGTTGAGTATTTTACTTTGGTACTCAAATGCTAAAACGTTTATACACTGCAAGCTCCAAAACTCCCACCCCCCATACTCCACCACCACCACCCCACCTCCCACACCACATGACATACATCCCTCTGTCATACTTTGACTATTCGAAAAAAGCCGATCTACAATGCTATGCATTGGGAGCTTGTAGATCTGCTATTGTCAGATAAACCTTGACAGTCTTTGGAAAGTTTGAGTACAGGGGGCGGCAGTGGCTCAGGGGTAGAGTAGCCATTAGAGTGGATGGATGGCAACTGCGAGGTTCCCAGTTCGATCCAGGGCTCCCCCAGAATTAGTGTCGAAGTGTCCTTGAGCAAGACGCTGAACCCCTAATTGCTCCCGATGAGCAGGTGCTTTGCATGGTTTCCTGTGCCATCGGTGTATGAATGTGTGTGTAAATGGTTGAAATTCTAATGGCAATAATTTTGTAAATTTAAAGCTACAATTTAACTAATGGTGTGTATTGGTCAACATAACCCCACACAACCCCCCACACCCCGTACCCCCCCCCCCCCCCCCCCCCCCCCCAACTCCCCACAATATTTTCTAGTTTAGATCTGCTATTTTCAAAAGATTGTTGACATTTTTAAAACTGGTGAAATGGGTGATTCTGCGTAACGACTCGAGTACTTTTACTTTTGGTACTTAAAGTATATTTTGATTCCAATACTTTTGTACTTTTACTCAAGTAAATTTGGATTATCTGACTCTTACTTGTAACAGAGTGTTTCTACGTTGCAGTATTGATACTTTACTTAAATAAAAAATGTGACCCTCCTGCCTCCTCCTGGTCCCTCCTGGTCCCTCCTCCTCCTGCAGCATCGTGGTCTGTGCCCTCACCATGAAGTACTACGTGGAGGAGAACGTGGCCCAGCAGTCCTGCACCATCATCCGCCAAATGGTCAAGATGCTGGCCTCCATCTCCGAGACGCTGGTCTTCTTCTTCCTGGGTGTGGTCACCGTCACCACGGAGCACGAGTGGAACTGGGCCTACATCCTGTTCACGCTGCTGTTCGCCTTCGTCTGGAGGTTCCTGGGTGAGGAGGGGGGGAGGTCCCCAAATGATTAGCTTAACCCATTAAGACCGGGAATCTGTGTCATTTTAAGATTTATTTCGCTATTCAAAAATAGCAGATCTACAAGCTCGTAGCTTGTAGATCTGCTATTTTTGAAAAATCTTGAAAATGTGTGCAAATCTTACATATATATATATTTGTTTTCAAAGCGAACATTTGTAACTCAAATCTTTGCTTCATGGGGATTCTACAAATGTCTTCTAAATCTTAACAGTTTTTTGAAAAAACTTATGTTGCTGTAATCAGTGGTTCTCAGTGGAGTAAAAGTACTCCACTACAATTAGTAACAAGTACTCTGGGATGTAGTGGAGTAGAAGTAAAAGCATTGGAAATTGGAAATACTCAAGTAAAGTACAAATACCTCAAAATTGTACTTAAGTACAGTACTTGAGTCTATGCACTTTAGTTACTTTCCACCACTGATCTTTACACGTAAACCTGTGATGTGACAATAACTGTTGATTCCTCTAAACCCTCTCGTCTCCCCTGCCCTCCTCCAGGAGTTCTGGTGCTGACCCAGATCATCAACCGGTTCAAAACCATCTCTTTCACCTACAAGGACCAGTTTGGCCTGGCCTACGGTGGCCTGCGAGGGGCCATCTGCTTCGCCCTGGCCTTCACCCTGCCCGGCAACATCAACAGGAGAGAGCTGTTTGTCACCGCCTCCATCGCCCTCATCATCTTCACCAACTTCATACAGGTATCACCGCATACGGCCAGGTTTCATCATATCAAGCAGTGGTGGAAAAAATACCCAAATGTTTTACTTAAGTAAAAGTATCGATACTGCAATGTAGAAATACTCTGTTACAAGTAAAAGGCCGGAATTCAAAATTTACTTGAGTGTAAGTGCAAAAGTATTGGTATCAAAATGTACTTAAAGTACCAAAAGTAAAAGTACTAAAATGTTTGAAAATAGCTTGTAGATCGGCTATTTTCAAATTTGAAGGGAGCCGTTTCAGAGCCGCCATTGCCAACTACAGTTGCGGTCATATCGTCATGCAACAGACGCAAGATCTTCAGGTACTTGTCCGGGCATCCTATCCTGGAGAGGGCACCCCAGAGGGCAGTTCTGTTCACAGAGTCAAAGGCCTTTGTGAGGTCGATGAACGCCATGTATAGTGGTAGGTGTTGTTCCCGACATTTTTCTTGCAGTTGACGAGCTACAAAAATCATGTCCGAGGTTCCCCTAGCAGGACGGAAGCCGCACTGCGACTCTGGGAGGATCTCTTCTGACAGCGGCAGTAACCGGTTGGCCAAAATACGGGCCAGTATTTTTCCTGTTGTGGACAGGAGGGAGATGCCTCTGTAGTTGCCACAGTCTGCCTTATCTCCCTTCTTGAAGATAGTGACAATCAAGGCGTCCCTGAGTTCGGCTGGGATTTCCTCCTTTTCCCAGATTTTACCAAGGAGGCTGTGGATGTGGCAAAGGAGCTTTGGTCCGCCTTGCTTGAAGATTTCTGCTGGAATCCCATCTGGTCCAGAGGCCTTGTTATTACTCAGTTTCCTGATGGCATCCATGACCTCCTTTTCGGTGGGGGGATCACCCAAATTCTCCATGATGGGTCGCTGAGGAATCTGGTTTCCCTCTCCACTGTGGTGTTTCGATTCAGAAGCTCTTGGAAATGTTCTCGCCATCTGGAACTGATACCTACATCGTCCTTCAGCAGGGTTTGTCCATCTTTAGAGCGGAGGGGGTTTAGGCCTCGATAGCTGGGCCCATAAACAGCCTTGGTGGCATTGAAGAAACCCCTGGTGTCCCCAGAGTCAGCAAGCCTCTGAATTTCCAGGGCCTTCTCCATCCACCATTTGTTCTTCAGCTCTCTCACTCTGCTCTGGACAAGTGCCTTTGCCTTGGCGTGGGCCTGCCTTTTGTCCCTGCAGTTGATGTCGTTCTGCCAAGAACAAAAGGCTTTCCTTTTGGCATCGATAAGCTGTTCTATTTCGGTCTTATTGTCATCGAACCAGTCCTGGTGTTTCCTGGTCTTGTAGCCAATGGTGTCCTTGCTGGTCTCAAGTAGTGTGGTCTTAAGAGCCTTCCAGTGTTCTTCCACATCCTCAGGATATTCTTCCGGGAGTCTCACAAACAGGGCGTTTTGAAGAAGTTGCACCGTGTCTGTGTCTCCAAGGCTGTCGATGTTAAATTTAGGGCGGATTTGACTCCTTTGTGTCCTCCTCTTCTGCCGCAGCTGGATGTTCATTGTGGAGCGGATGAGGCGATGGTCTGTCCAGCTGTCGTCCGCACAGATCATGGCCCTGGTGATGTTAACATCTTTGCGATCTCTGGCCCTGACAATGACATAATCTATGAGATGCCAGCGCTTCGATCTGGGATGCATCCAGGATGTTTTGAGCCTGTTTTTCTGGCGGAAAAGGGTGTTAGTTATCACAAGCTCATGTTCGGCACACTTTGACAGAAGGAGGACTCCGTTGGTGTTGACATTCCCAACACCTTCTTTGCCTAGAGTGCCTTTCCAGAGATTGTGATCCTTGCCTACCCTGGCATTGAAGTCCCCGAGTAGGAGGATCTTATCTTCTTTCGGGATGTTCGATAGAACCTGGTCTAGGGTTGCATAGAAGGTCTCCTTGTCTTCATCCTGTGAGTCCAAGGTTGGTGCATAGGCACTCACAGCCGTGGCCATCTGATCGTTTGAGAGCCTCAGGCGTACGCTCATTGATTCCTACTGGAGATTCGGAGAGTTGGGAGATGAGCCGGTTTCTGATGGCAAATCCCACTCCGTGGATTCTGGGTTCAGCAGCCGCTTTTCCCTTCCAGAAGAATGTGTATCCCCCTTTCTCCTCCTTTAGTTGCCCCTCCTCGGCCAGGCGGGTTTCGGACAGGGCAGCGATGTCGATCTTCCACCTTTTCAGCTCCCTGGCAATGATCGCAGATCTTCTTTCTGGACGATTGCTGGAGGCACTGTCCATAAGTGTTCTCACGTTCCAGGCTCCAAAGTTCATTGTTTTTGTTTTTCTTGTTTGTTTTCGACCGCTAAAAGGTGAACCCACTGGATGCGGTATTCCAGTCAGGTTTATAAGAGGCAGGCTATTTTTAGGGCACCTTTTCTAGCCCCTTCCCCGTGTGGGGTGAGCAGAGTGGACCCTAAATAGGGCTGCTCAGACGTGGGTGCAGCTGCCGAAATGTTCTCTCTGCCTCGGTCCGAGAGCAAGGCGACTGAATCAAACACCCACCGCCTATGTGCCAGTGCATGGCTAGAAGCTCCCAGACTTCACTGTCCTGCTCCCGTTACCGTTTCCTGAACGCCATAGGACTTGTAGGGGGGATTGGGTAATGGTGGGTCCTTCAGGAGAACGCCTGTGCGTGGGATCTTTTAAAGTGGGGAGACTGGTGCACAGCCAGCCACCACACTATCCTTGACAAAGAGAGGGCCAGGGTCCAATGGCATGGAAACCAAGACAATTGGGGGCCCATCTTTGCTGCAGCCTTCTTCCGCCTTTGTGACCGTTGTGGAGCTTCTCTGCAACCATCATTCGCCCACTCCGCCGTTGAGGTCTTTTTTTTGGATCGCTCTTCATCTGGAACCTCCCCCTTGACCTTACCGCCATGGGTGACCCTACCAGGAGCTTAAGCTCCAGACGGCATCGCTCTCAGGTTCATCGGAACACACAAGGCTCTCCACCACGGCAAGGTGGCGATCCAAGGAGAACTAAATTAGATAGATTCCACTATCCCCCCCCCGAAACCCGTACCCATGTGTGTCTGTAGAATTGCAATGTGGGGGATATAGCAACAACACGCCCACGGGCACACCTCCACGCACAAATAACGGCGTCGGCATAATGGTGACGGGTAGAGCAGGTGCTAGAATAACCTATTGGGGCGGCGCAGCTCCATTATCAGTATTTAACAGGTTAAGGGTAGCGTTGCGGCTGGGAAAACTGGCACAGAATAGAGCCGACAGTGTCCAGCCCTAGGGGTAGGTTGCTGGTTAACACCTCTGACAAGGTTTCAGAGCCCTATCTGGGGCTAAGTGTTTTTGCTCAAGGACACTGCTAATCAGTTAGTAGGCTGCACACACTTTAAATTGTACCTCCGGTGACCGAAAGATTAAGATAATAAAATAAAAATATAAATAATGGGACGCTATAGCAAAACGTGTTAATATCGCAGCACAATAATTTTATCCACTTGGTCTATTTATATGTTGGCCATTCAAATATAGCAGATATACAAGCTCTCAGCACGTCACTCTGTGCTGTGATCTTGTAGATCTGCTATATTTGAACATTTGTGAAAAATCTTGTTTGAATTCTTTAGTTTTTTACATAAATCTTCTCTCGTGGGGGTCCCTGGCACAAAACATTTTCAGATCTACTGCATTATTGGATGACAGTGTCCCATGCCAAAAATATCAGATCTACAAGTGGCCTAGATCTGATATTTTCAGTGTGGTACACTTTGTGGTATACATATTGATAATAATTAGGCATAACCATCAGCTGTAAATGTATTTTATTGTTCCTTCGCCTCATGCTTTCTTTTTGTTGATTTTTGGGGGTCCAGGAGAACTTGCTGTTCGCGTCCATCATCGCTGCGGTGGATCCCGTGGCAGCGATCAACGTGTTGGAGAACGTGGGAGTCAACGAGGAGCTCTACATCGTCATATTCGGAGAAGGCCTTTTCAACGACGCCGTCATTGTGGTGAGTGAGTGCTGGAGAGGTGTGTGCGTGTGCGTGTGCGTGTGCGTGTGCGTGTGCGTGTGCGTGTGCGTGTGTCTGTGTCTGTGTGTGTGTGTGTGTGTGTGTGCGCGTGCAAAAAGTACTCACATTTTGTACTTCAGTAAAGGTATCAACCGCAATGTAGAAATACTCTGTTACAAGGAAAAGTCTGGAATTCAAAATTTACTTGAGTAAAAGTACAAAAGTATTGGCATCAAGATGTACTTAAAGTACCAAAAGTAAAATAAAAGTACTCGTTATGCAGAAGGTACAATTTCACAAGTTTTGAAATGTATGCAAATCTTTTGAAAATAGCAGATCTACAAGCTCACAATGCGTTGCATCACGAGGCATTGTGAGCATGTAGAAGTGGTTAATGTATGTTTTGTAATAATCAAAATGTACATAGTATCTAGTAACTAAAGTTGTCAAATAATTGTAGTGGAGCAAAAGTACAATATTTGCCTCTGAGATGTAGTGGAGTAGAAGTAAAAGTACTGAAAATTGGAAATACTCCAGTAAAGTAAAAAATACCTAAATATTTTAGTACAGTACTTCAGTAAATTGACTTGGTTACTTTAATCCGCTGATTAGACAGTAGACTAAGGGGCGGCAGTGGCTCAGGGGTAGAGTGGCCGGGTAGAGTGAACTGGAAACCGCAAGGTTCCCATTTTGACTTCCCAGTTCGACTTCCCTCAGAGTTAGTGTCGCAGTGTCCTTGAACAAGACGCTGAACCCCTAATTGCTCCCGATGAGCAGGTTGGTGCCTTGCATGGTTTCCTCCGCCATCGGTGTATGAATGTGTGTGTGAATGGGTGAATGTAATCTATGTAAACATCTATGTAAGCGCTTTGGATAATAGCGCTATATATAAATGCACCATTTAATACACTGGACAACAGAAATCCTCTATTCTTCTTCAAACGGACTTATAACTGGTAGAACAGCTAGCTTTTGGCAAATGTTCCCCCCAGAATACGGATGCCGGGGTTCAAGTCGTTAAAAAACCCAAAACAAAGGTGCGTCCTGTGTGTCAAAAGTGCCGCGTTGAAAATGTGTGCAAATCTTTGAATATATATTTTTTTGAAGCGAACATTTGTTACTCAAATCTTTGCTTCTGGGGATTCTACAAATGTCTTCTAAATCCTAACAGTTTTTTGAATAAAACTTATGTTGCTAGTGGTTCTCAAACTTTTCCATGTCAAGGACCCACAAAATTATACGTATTTGACCGCGGACCCCCATCTCAAAATTATTCGTTCCAGGGACCCCCAGAAGCAAAGATTTGAGTTACAAATGTTCCCTTTAAAAAAGTATATATATATATTTTCAAGATTTTTCTAAAATAGCAGATCTACAAGCTCGTAGCTTGTAGATATACAAGATATACAGATACTGTACAAGATATGCAGATAAGCTACGAGCTTGTATATCTGCTATTTTTTAATAGCCAAAGAAATCTAAAAATGACACAGATGCGTTCCCGGTCCTAATAGTTTAATGTCAGGTCTTACTCTTGATAGACGACCATCATCATCTCTTTAATATGTTCCTCTTCTCTCCAGGGCCTGTACAACATGTTCATCTTCATGGCGGACATGCCCGTGGTGGAGTCGCCCGACGTCTTCCGGGGCGTGGCGAGCTTCTTCGTGGTGGGCGTGGGCGGCGTGTTCGTCGGCTTCCTCTTCGGCATCCTGACGGCCTTCACCACGCGCTTCACCAAAAACGTGCGGCAGATCGAGCCGCTGTTGGTCTTCGTGTTCAGCTACCTGGCCTACCTGGTGGCCGAGATGTTCAATGTCTCCAGCATCATGGCGTGAGTGTAAAACACTGTTTGTCAGATTTTCCGAGAGAAACAAGCAACCAGTGATGGAAAGTAACTACTAAGTACTGTACAGTTTTGAGGTACTTTTACTTTACCGGAATATTTCCAATTGTCGATACCTTTACTTCTACTCCACTACATCTCAGAGGCAAATATTGTACTTTTTACTTCACTACAATTATTTGAAAACTTAAGTTACTAGTTTCTTTGTAGATTTTGATTATTATTACAAAACATACATTTCTCATTTGTATTTAAATTTCAGCCATTTGAAAATAGTCAATTTACAAGCTCACAATGCGTCGCATAGATCTGCTATTTTCAAAAGATTTTTATACATTTGAAAACTTGTGAAATGGGACATTCTGCACAATGAGTACTTTCTACTTTTGGTACTTTAAGTACATTTTTATACCAATACTTTTGTACTTTTACCCAAGTAAATTTTGAATTCTGGACTTTTACTTGTAACAGAGTATTTTTATTTATTGATTAAAAAGTACTTTATTTGAGTACTTTTTCCACCACTGGAAACAGGCGACCAGCAGGTCTATGAAAACAAGACCAAAAGAAGCGGCGAGAGCACTTTAAACCTGATATGCATCAAATAGCCGATCTACAAGCTCACAGCGCATCAGAAAGGTGTATTTTTTTTAACCATTCACCAACCAACACAAAACACAAATCTGGTACAGGGGTCCGTGGAATTCATTTGGGTTCCACGCTTGACATGAAAATGTTTGAGAACCACTGATTTAAACAACATTATGAAACCAGACCCAAACTAGAAAAAGTGCTCCTCGGAGCACAGGTCTCCGCCAGGTCAGGTATTCTGGCCTCCTGGTGGCGCTATAATTGGCCAATGTGAAAAGGGTGCCAACCGTTCTTGCATTGACACTGCATTCATGATTTGATGCATTTTGTTCCAAAAATGTGTTTTGCTGCTAACAGGCCAAAGTGAGAAGGGTGCATTTCTTCCTCGGCCTAGTGGGAATGTGCGTGTGAAATTTCACAGAAATCGCAAGCTGTGTGTATACTTTGAGGCTTTTTGTTAAAAACGGACCAATCCTGCAAACTTTGGAAGCCAACCTTATAGGCAATGAGGATGGAATATGGGAAATCGGACAGATCTGTGTTGATCACATGACTATAGTGATACTGTGTACTGATTTGCATGACGTTTGGATAACATTTGTAGGAGTAATATAAAAAAATGGGTTTTGCACAAATCGGCCTCCTGGTGGCGCTATAACAGGCCCATGTGAAAGGCAGAGGTTCTGAATTGGCATCCAGGGAGTGTGTGTGCACAGTTTCGGAGCGACCGGGCCAACGGTGCCGGAGTTTAGCTGGTGACAGACGGACACACACACACACACACACACACACACACACACACACACACACACACACACACACACACACACACACACACACACACACGGACGGACAGTGGGTAAAACATACTCTCTGAGACAATAAGAGACAATAAATAAGAAATTAACATACAACGTATTTCATTGTTTTATTTCATTGTGTTTCTTATTTATTTCATTGTGGTATTTATTATTTAAAACTTTGGACCAATGGACATCCATAGGCAGTAGTAGCATAAAATGCAGAATGTCAAAATCTTGAGATGCCACAATAATGCTGGTCAAACTTGTTTACAGTAAAAGAAATATGCTTAATTCAGCTGTCAAATCATTAACCCCAACTCTGGAACCAAAATGCACCAAAACAATAAGAGTCAAGAAAAACTATGTGATGCCCATCTGAAAAATATTAGAAAATGAGAATGTATGCACGTCTCCATATCTAAAAAGAAATCCATTGAAATAATAATAACTATTATTCAATTATACTGATCCATCCGTAACACTTTATTTTCCTAAATGCAGTCTTCAAAGATGAATGACTTTGTACTTGTCTACAACTGAAAGTAAAGAGAAAAATATAAATAGTTCCTGCTCAGTAAAATCCTGATTGTTAATTTAACTTGTTAATTAAAATGCATACCGGTATTCAGACAGGGAACTACTAAAGTCTGTGGATCCCCATAAGACGGGGATTAGAAACTAATAAAGGCCTGACAAGCTGAGTCATCCATGGAGAGGGCTATGTCAACAGGTCTCCCTGGACACCTAATCTCTCTGAAGATTTGCATGACCTTTGGATAAAATCTGTAGGAGTAATATAAAGAAATTGGTTTTGCACAAATCGGCCTCCTGGTGGCGCTATAACAGGCCCATGTGAAAAATGGGCTCGCTGCATGCAGTAGCAGCGAGCACACTATTGATGTTCTACATTATTTCTTTATTCTCTCCCAAAAGTTTGGCACCTAACTACTCCTACATACTTTCACTTAGAAATTCCATTCAAACTGTAAAAATAATCCAGCTTACTGTGGACACGTGTGTCTTATCTTTTTGAAATGATTTGTAGTTTTTGAAATATTTACACCCCTAAAAGTCTATGGGAAAGTCAATAGTTATTTGAAAACCCCATTCTCTTTCACTTGTTTAAAATCATGTTACTTCAGCATGCTTTAGCTTACAGACTCCATTTAAACTTTAAAAGGTTGAGGTACATTATGACTTCCATTGCTGTGTTTAACTTTTTGATCACTTTTATACTTTTGAAGCTATCCCACTTTAAAGCACATGTGGATCTCACAGTCTTTTCAGCTTTTCCAATACACACTAATGGTGTTTGCTAGAAGGGAGAGAGAAGGAGATAGGAGGAATGGCCCATGTTTTCGTTAAGTCACTGTGGCTGCAATTTTTACACTACAGATATCTTTTTACATCACCAAGTGCGCACAGGTCTGCTCTCCAATTTAATCCAAAGAAGCTAAGCTGTGTGATGTATACATTTTTAGTTAAGACCATTAATATCAACCCATGTCCCTTTACACTCTAGCAATCAGTACACCTGGTGACAGCTAGCCTGTCAGTCATTGGCTGCTCAGTGGTGCTGCAAAGTAACAAGTACATTTACTCAAGTACTATGCAAGTGCTTACAATGCACAGTACAATTTTGAGGTACTTTTACTTTACTTTCCATTGTTGTTACTTCTACTCCACTACAATTACAGTATATGACAGATATACACAATACAAAACCTACAGTAACCACACAGCCGATCTACAATGTGAGTGTTATGAGCTTGTAGATCTGCTATTTTCTGAAAAGTTGAGTATTTTACTTTGGTACTCAAATGCTAAAACGTTTATACACTGCAAGCTCCAAAACTCCCACCCCCCATACTCCACCACCACCACCCCACCTCCCACACCACATGACATACATCCCTCTGTCATACTTTGACTATTCGAAAAAAGCCGATCTACAATGCTATGCATTGGGAGCTTGTAGATCTGCTATTGTCAGATAAACCTTGACAGTCTTTGGAAAGTTTGAGTACAGGGGGCGGCAGTGGCTCAGGGGTAGAGTAGCCATTAGAGTGGATGGATGGCAACTGCGAGGTTCCCAGTTCGATCCAGGGCTCCCCCAGAATTAGTGTCGAAGTGTCCTTGAGCAAGACGCTGAACCCCTAATTGCTCCCGATGAGCAGGTGCTTTGCATGGTTTCCTGTGCCATCGGTGTATGAATGTGTGTGTAAATGGTTGAAATTCTAATGGCAATAATTTTGTAAATTTAAAGCTACAATTTAACTAATGGTGTGTATTGGTCAACATAACCCCACACAACCCCCCACACCCCGTACCCCCCCCCCCCCCCCCCAACTCCCCACAATATTTTCTAGTTTAGATCTGCTATTTTCAAAAGATTGTTGACATTTTTTAAACTGGTGAAATGGGTGATTCTGCGTAACGACTCGAGTACTTTTACTTTTGGTACTTAAAGTATATTTTGATTCCAATACTTTTGTACTTTTACTCAAGTAAATTTGGATTATCTGACTTTTACTTGTAACAGAGTGTTTCTACGTTGCAGTATTGATACTTTACTTAAGTAAAAAATGTGACCCTCCTGCCTCCTCCTGGTCCCTCCTGGTCCCTCCTCCTCCTGCAGCATCGTGGTCTGTGCCCTCACCATGAAGTACTACGTGGAGGAGAACGTGGCCCAGCAGTCCTGCACCATCATCCGCCAAATGGTCAAGATGCTGGCCTCCATCTCCGAGACGCTGGTCTTCTTCTTCCTGGGTGTGGTCACCGTCACCACGGAGCACGAGTGGAACTGGGCCTACATCCTGTTCACGCTGCTGTTCGCCTTCGTCTGGAGGTTCCTGGGTGAGGAGGGGGGGAGGTCCCCAAATGATTAGCTTAACCCATTAAGACCGGGAATCTGTGTCATTTTAAGATTTATTTCGCTATTCAAAAATAGCAGATCTACAAGCTCGTAGCTTGTAGATCTGCTATTTTTGAAAAATCTTGAAAATGTGTGCAAATCTTACATATATATATATTTGTTTTCAAAGCGAACATTTGTAACTCAAATCTTTGCTTCATGGGGATTCTACAAATGTCTTCTAAATCTTAACAGTTTTTTGAAAAAACTTATGTTGCTGTAATCAGTGGTTCTCAGTGGAGTAAAAGTACTCCACTACAATTAGTAACAAGTACTCTGGGATGTAGTGGAGTAGAAGTAAAAGCATTGGAAATTGGAAATACTCAAGTAAAGTACAAATACCTCAAAATTGTACTTAAGTACAGTACTTGAGTCTATGCACTTTAGTTACTTTCCACCACTGATCTTTACACGTAAACCTGTGATGTGACAATAACTGTTGATTCCTCTAAACCCTCTCGTCTCCCCTGCCCTCCTCCAGGAGTTCTGGTGCTGACCCAGATCATCAACCGGTTCAAAACCATCTCTTTCACCTACAAGGACCAGTTTGGCCTGGCCTACGGTGGCCTGCGAGGGGCCATCTGCTTCGCCCTGGCCTTCACCCTGCCCGGCAACATCAACAGGAGAGAGCTGTTTGTCACCGCCTCCATCGCCCTCATCATCTTCACCAACTTCATACAGGTATCACCGCATACGGCCAGGTTTCATCATATCAAGCAGTGGTGGAAAAAATACCCAAATGTTTTACTTAAGTAAAAGTATCGATACTGCAATGTAGAAATACTCTGTTACAAGTAAAAGGCCGGAATTCAAAATTTACTTGAGTGTAAGTGCAAAAGTATTGGTATCAAAATGTACTTAAAGTACCAAAAGTAAAAGTACTAAAATGTTTGAAAATAGCTTGTAGATCGGCTATTTTCAAATTTGAAGGGAGCCGTTTCAGAGCCGCCATTGCCAACTACAGTTGCGGTCATATCGTCATGCAACAGACGCAAGATCTTCAGGTACTTGTCCGGGCATCCTATCCTGGAGAGGGCACCCCAGAGGGCAGTTCTGTTCACAGAGTCAAAGGCCTTTGTGAGGTCGATGAACGCCATGTATAGTGGTAGGTGTTGTTCCCGACATTTTTCTTGCAGTTGACGAGCTACAAAAATCATGTCCGAGGTTCCCCTAGCAGGACGGAAGCCGCACTGCGACTCTGGGAGGATCTCTTCTGACAGCGGCAGTAACCGGTTGGCCAAAATACGGGCCAGTATTTTTCCTGTTGTGGACAGGAGGGAGATGCCTCTGTAGTTGCCACAGTCTGCCTTATCTCCCTTCTTGAAGATAGTGACAATCAAGGCGTCCCTGAGTTCGGCTGGGATTTCCTCCTTTTCCCAGATTTTACCAAGGAGGCTGTGGATGTGGCAAAGGAGCTTTGGTCCGCCTTGCTTGAAGATTTCTGCTGGAATCCCATCTGGTCCAGAGGCCTTGTTATTACTCAGTTTCCTGATGGCATCCATGACCTCCTTTTCGGTGGGGGGATCACCCAAATTCTCCATGATGGGTCGCTGAGGAATCTGGTTTCCCTCTCCACTGTGGTGTTTCGATTCAGAAGCTCTTGGAAATGTTCTCGCCATCTGGAACTGATACCTACATCGTCCTTCAGCAGGGTTTGTCCATCTTTAGAGCGGAGGGGGTTTAGGCCTCGATAGCTGGGCCCATAAACAGCCTTGGTGGCATTGAAGAAACCCCTGGTGTCCCCAGAGTCAGCAAGCCTCTGAATTTCCAGGGCCTTCTCCATCCACCATTTGTTCTTCAGCTCTCTCACTCTGCTCTGGACAAGTGCCTTTGCCTTGGCGTGGGCCTGCCTTTTGTCCCTGCAGTTGATGTCGTTCTGCCAAGAACAAAAGGCTTTCCTTTTGGCATCGATAAGCTGTTCTATTTCGGTCTTATTGTCATCGAACCAGTCCTGGTGTTTCCTGGTCTTGTAGCCAATGGTGTCCTTGCTGGTCTCAAGTAGTGTGGTCTTAAGAGCCTTCCAGTGTTCTTCCACATCCTCAGGATATTCTTCCGGGAGTCTCACAAACAGGGCGTTTTGAAGAAGTTGCACCGTGTCTGTGTCTCCAAGGCTGTCGATGTTAAATTTAGGGCGGATTTGACTCCTTTGTGTCCTCCTCTTCTGCCGCAGCTGGATGTTCATTGTGGAGCGGATGAGGCGATGGTCTGTCCAGCTGTCGTCCGCACAGATCATGGCCCTGGTGATGTTAACATCTTTGCGATCTCTGGCCCTGACAATGACATAATCTATGAGATGCCAGCGCTTCGATCTGGGATGCATCCAGGATGTTTTGAGCCTGTTTTTCTGGCGGAAAAGGGTGTTAGTTATCACAAGCTCATGTTCGGCACACTTTGACAGAAGGAGGACTCCGTTGGTGTTGACATTCCCAACACCTTCTTTGCCTAGAGTGCCTTTCCAGAGATTGTGATCCTTGCCTACCCTGGCATTGAAGTCCCCGAGTAGGAGGATCTTATCTTCTTTCGGGATGTTCGATAGAACCTGGTCTAGGGTTGCATAGAAGGTCTCCTTGTCTTCATCCTGTGAGTCCAAGGTTGGTGCATAGGCACTCACAGCCGTGGCCATCTGATCGTTTGAGAGCCTCAGGCGTACGCTCATTGATTCCTACTGGAGATTCGGAGAGTTGGGAGATGAGCCGGTTTCTGATGGCAAATCCCACTCCGTGGATTCTGGGTTCAGCAGCCGCTTTTCCCTTCCAGAAGAATGTGTATCCCCCTTTCTCCTCCTTTAGTTGCCCCTCCTCGGCCAGGCGGGTTTCGGACAGGGCAGCGATGTCGATCTTCCACCTTTTCAGCTCCCTGGCAATGATCGCAGATCTTCTTTCTGGACGATTGCTGGAGGCACTGTCCATAAGTGTTCTCACGTTCCAGGCTCCAAAGTTCATTGTTTTTGTTTTTCTTGTTTGTTTTCGACCGCTAAAAGGTGAACCCACTGGATGCGGTATTCCAGTCAGGTTTATAAGAGGCAGGCTATTTTTAGGGCACCTTTTCTAGCCCCTTCCCCGTGTGGGGTGAGCAGAGTGGACCCTAAATAGGGCTGCTCAGACGTGGGTGCAGCTGCCGAAATGTTCTCTCTGCCTCGGTCCGAGAGCAAGGCGACTGAATCAAACACCCACCGCCTATGTGCCAGTGCATGGCTAGAAGCTCCCAGACTTCACTGTCCTGCTCCCGTTACCGTTTCCTGAACGCCATAGGACTTGTAGGGGGGATTGGGTAATGGTGGGTCCTTCAGGAGAACGCCTGTGCGTGGGATCTTTTAAAGTGGGGAGACTGGTGCACAGCCAGCCACCACACTATCCTTGACAAAGAGAGGGCCAGGGTCCAATGGCATGGAAACCAAGACAATTGGGGGCCCATCTTTGCTGCAGCCTTCTTCCGCCTTTGTGACCGTTGTGGAGCTTCTCTGCAACCATCATTCGCCCACTCCGCCGTTGAGGTCTTTTTTTTGGATCGCTCTTCATCTGGAACCTCCCCCTTGACCTTACCGCCATGGGTGACCCTACCAGGAGCTTAAGCTCCAGACGGCATCGCTCTCAGGTTCATCGGAACACACAAGGCTCTCCACCACGGCAAGGTGGCGATCCAAGGAGAACTAAATTAGATAGATTCCACTATCCCCCCCCCGAAACCCGTACCCATGTGTGTCTGTAGAATTGCAATGTGGGGGATATAGCAACAACACGCCCACGGGCACACCTCCACGCACAAATAACGGCGTCGGCATAATGGTGACGGGTAGAGCAGGTGCTAGAATAACCTATTGGGGCGGCGCAGCTCCATTATCAGTATTTAACAGGTTAAGGGTAGCGTTGCGGCTGGGAAAACTGGCACAGAATAGAGCCGACAGTGTCCAGCCCTAGGGGTAGGTTGCTGGTTAACACCTCTGACAAGGTTTCAGAGCCCTATCTGGGGCTAAGTGTTTTTGCTCAAGGACACTGCTAATCAGTTAGTAGGCTGCACACACTTTAAATTGTACCTCCGGTGACCGAAAGATTAAGATAATAAAATAAAAATATAAATAATGGGACGCTATAGCAAAACGTGTTAATATCGCAGCACAATAATTTTATCCACTTGGTCTATTTATATGTTGGCCATTCAAATATAGCAGATATACAAGCTCTCAGCACGTCACTCTGTGCTGTGATCTTGTAGATCTGCTATATTTGAACATTTGTGAAAAATCTTGTTTGAATTCTTTAGTTTTTTACATAAATCTTCTCTCGTGGGGGTCCCTGGCACAAAACATTTTCAGATCTACTGCATTATTGGATGACAGTGTCCCATGCCAAAAATATCAGATCTACAAGTGGCCTAGATCTGATATTTTCAGTGTGGTACACTTTGTGGTATACATATTGATAATAATTAGGCATAACCATCAGCTGTAAATGTATTTTATTGTTCCTTCGCCTCATGCTTTCTTTTTGTTGATTTTTGGGGGTCCAGGAGAACTTGCTGTTCGCGTCCATCATCGCTGCGGTGGATCCCGTGGCAGCGATCAACGTGTTGGAGAACGTGGGAGTCAACGAGGAGCTCTACATCGTCATATTCGGAGAAGGCCTTTTCAACGACGCCGTCATTGTGGTGAGTGAGTGCTGGAGAGGTGTGTGCGTGTGCGTGTGCGTGTGCGTGTGCGTGTGCGTGTGCGTGTGCGTGTGTCTGTGTCTGTGTGTGTGTGTGTGTGTGTGTGCGCGTGCAAAAAGTACTCACATTTTGTACTTCAGTAAAGGTATCAACCGCAATGTAGAAATACTCTGTTACAAGGAAAAGTCTGGAATTCAAAATTTACTTGAGTAAAAGTACAAAAGTATTGGCATCAAGATGTACTTAAAGTACCAAAAGTAAAATAAAAGTACTCGTTATGCAGAAGGTACAATTTCACAAGTTTTGAAATGTATGCAAATCTTTTGAAAATAGCAGATCTACAAGCTCACAATGCGTTGCATCACGAGGCATTGTGAGCATGTAGAAGTGGTTAATGTATGTTTTGTAATAATCAAAATGTACATAGTATCTAGTAACTAAAGTTGTCAAATAATTGTAGTGGAGCAAAAGTACAATATTTGCCTCTGAGATGTAGTGGAGTAGAAGTAAAAGTACTGAAAATTGGAAATACTCCAGTAAAGTAAAAAATACCTAAATATTTTAGTACAGTACTTCAGTAAATTGACTTGGTTACTTTAATCCGCTGATTAGACAGTAGACTAAGGGGCGGCAGTGGCTCAGGGGTAGAGTGGCCGGGTAGAGTGAACTGGAAACCGCAAGGTTCCCATTTTGACTTCCCAGTTCGACTTCCCTCAGAGTTAGTGTCGCAGTGTCCTTGAACAAGACGCTGAACCCCTAATTGCTCCCGATGAGCAGGTTGGTGCCTTGCATGGTTTCCTCCGCCATCGGTGTATGAATGTGTGTGTGAATGGGTGAATGTAATCTATGTAAACATCTATGTAAGCGCTTTGGATAATAGCGCTATATATAAATGCACCATTTAATACACTGGACAACAGAAATCCTCTATTCTTCTTCAAACGGACTTATAACTGGTAGAACAGCTAGCTTTTGGCAAATGTTCCCCCCAGAATACGGATGCCGGGGTTCAAGTCGTTAAAAAACCCAAAACAAAGGTGCGTCCTGTGTGTCAAAAGTGCCGCGTTGAAAATGTGTGCAAATCTTTGAATATATATTTTTTTGAAGCGAACATTTGTTACTCAAATCTTTGCTTCTGGGGATTCTACAAATGTCTTCTAAATCCTAACAGTTTTTTGAATAAAACTTATGTTGCTAGTGGTTCTCAAACTTTTCCATGTCAAGGACCCACAAAATTATACGTATTTGACCGCGGACCCCCATCTCAAAATTATTCGTTCCAGGGACCCCCAGAAGCAAAGATTTGAGTTACAAATGTTCCCTTTAAAAAAGTATATATATATATTTTCAAGATTTTTCTAAAATAGCAGATCTACAAGCTCGTAGCTTGTAGATATACAAGATATACAGATACTGTACAAGATATGCAGATAAGCTACGAGCTTGTATATCTGCTATTTTTTAATAGCCAAAGAAATCTAAAAATGACACAGATGCGTTCCCGGTCCTAATAGTTTAATGTCAGGTCTTACTCTTGATAGACGACCATCATCATCTCTTTAATATGTTCCTCTTCTCTCCAGGGCCTGTACAACATGTTCATCTTCATGGCGGACATGCCCGTGGTGGAGTCGCCCGACGTCTTCCGGGGCGTGGCGAGCTTCTTCGTGGTGGGCGTGGGCGGCGTGTTCGTCGGCTTCCTCTTCGGCATCCTGACGGCCTTCACCACGCGCTTCACCAAAAACGTGCGGCAGATCGAGCCGCTGTTGGTCTTCGTGTTCAGCTACCTGGCCTACCTGGTGGCCGAGATGTTCAATGTCTCCAGCATCATGGCGTGAGTGTAAAACACTGTTTGTCAGATTTTCCGAGAGAAACAAGCAACCAGTGATGGAAAGTAACTACTAAGTACTGTACAGTTTTGAGGTACTTTTACTTTACCGGAATATTTCCAATTGTCGATACCTTTACTTCTACTCCACTACATCTCAGAGGCAAATATTGTACTTTTTACTTCACTACAATTATTTGAAAACTTAAGTTACTAGTTTCTTTGTAGATTTTGATTATTATTACAAAACATACATTTCTCATTTGTATTTAAATTTCAGCCATTTGAAAATAGTCAATTTACAAGCTCACAATGCGTCGCATAGATCTGCTATTTTCAAAAGATTTTTATACATTTGAAAACTTGTGAAATGGGACATTCTGCACAATGAGTACTTTCTACTTTTGGTACTTTAAGTACATTTTTATACCAATACTTTTGTACTTTTACCCAAGTAAATTTTGAATTCTGGACTTTTACTTGTAACAGAGTATTTTTATTTATTGATTAAAAAGTACTTTATTTGAGTACTTTTTCCACCACTGGAAACAGGCGACCAGCAGGTCTATGAAAACAAGACCAAAAGAAGCGGCGAGAGCACTTTAAACCTGATATGCATCAAATAGCCGATCTACAAGCTCACAGCGCATCAGAAAGGTGTATTTTTTTTAACCATTCACCAACCAACACAAAACACAAATCTGGTACAGGGGTCCGTGGAATTCATTTGGGTTCCACGCTTGACATGAAAATGTTTGAGAACCACTGATTTAAACAACATTATGAAACCAGACCCAAACTAGAAAAAGTGCTCCTCGGAGCACAGGTCTCCGCCAGGTCAGGTATTCTGGCCTCCTGGTGGCGCTATAATTGGCCAATGTGAAAAGGGTGCCAACCGTTCTTGCATTGACACTGCATTCATGATTTGATGCATTTTGTTCCAAAAATGTGTTTTGCTGCTAACAGGCCAAAGTGAGAAGGGTGCATTTCTTCCTCGGCCTAGTGGGAATGTGCGTGTGAAATTTCACAGAAATCGCAAGCTGTGTGTATACTTTGAGGCTTTTTGTTAAAAACGGACCAATCCTGCAAACTTTGGAAGCCAACCTTATAGGCAATGAGGATGGAATATGGGAAATCGGACAGATCTGTGTTGATCACATGACTATAGTGATACTGTGTACTGATTTGCATGACGTTTGGATAACATTTGTAGGAGTAATATAAAAAAATGGGTTTTGCACAAATCGGCCTCCTGGTGGCGCTATAACAGGCCCATGTGAAAGGCAGAGGTTCTGAATTGGCATCCAGGGAGTGTGTGTGCACAGTTTCGGAGCGACCGGGCCAACGGTGCCGGAGTTTAGCTGGTGACAGACGGACACACACACACACACACACACACACACACACACACACACACACACACACACACACACACACACACACACACACACACACGGACGGACAGTGGGTAAAACATACTCTCTGAGACAATAAGAGACAATAAATAAGAAATTAACATACAACGTATTTCATTGTTTTATTTCATTGTGTTTCTTATTTATTTCATTGTGGTATTTATTATTTAAAACTTTGGACCAATGGACATCCATAGGCAGTAGTAGCATAAAATGCAGAATGTCAAAATCTTGAGATGCCACAATAATGCTGGTCAAACTTGTTTACAGTAAAAGAAATATGCTTAATTCAGCTGTCAAATCATTAACCCCAACTCTGGAACCAAAATGCACCAAAACAATAAGAGTCAAGAAAAACTATGTGATGCCCATCTGAAAAATATTAGAAAATGAGAATGTATGCACGTCTCCATATCTAAAAAGAAATCCATTGAAATAATAATAACTATTATTCAATTATACTGATCCATCCGTAACACTTTATTTTCCTAAATGCAGTCTTCAAAGATGAATGACTTTGTACTTGTCTACAACTGAAAGTAAAGAGAAAAATATAAATAGTTCCTGCTCAGTAAAATCCTGATTGTTAATTTAACTTGTTAATTAAAATGCATACCGGTATTCAGACAGGGAACTACTAAAGTCTGTGGATCCCCATAAGACGGGGATTAGAAACTAATAAAGGCCTGACAAGCTGAGTCATCCATGGAGAGGGCTATGTCAACAGGTCTCCCTGGACACCTAATCTCTCTGAAGATTTGCATGACCTTTGGATAAAATCTGTAGGAGTAATATAAAGAAATTGGTTTTGCACAAATCGGCCTCCTGGTGGCGCTATAACAGGCCCATGTGAAAAATGGGCTCGCTGCATGCAGTAGCAGCGAGCACACTATTGATGTTCTACATTATTTCTTTATTCTCTCCCAAAAGTTTGGCACCTAACTACTCCTACATACTTTCACTTAGAAATTCCATTCAAACTGTAAAAATAATCCAGCTTACTGTGGACACGTGTGTCTTATCTTTTTGAAATGATTTGTAGTTTTTGAAATATTTACACCCCTAAAAGTCTATGGGAAAGTCAATAGTTATTTGAAAACCCCATTCTCTTTCACTTGTTTAAAATCATGTTACTTCAGCATGCTTTAGCTTACAGACTCCATTTAAACTTTAAAAGGTTGAGGTACATTATGACTTCCATTGCTGTGTTTAACTTTTTGATCACTTTTATACTTTTGAAGCTATCCCACTTTAAAGCACATGTGGATCTCACAGTCTTTTCAGCTTTTCCAATACACACTAATGGTGTTTGCTAGAAGGGAGAGAGAAGGAGATAGGAGGAATGGCCCATGTTTTCGTTAAGTCACTGTGGCTGCAATTTTTACACTACAGATATCTTTTTACATCACCAAGTGCGCACAGGTCTGCTCTCCAATTTAATCCAAAGAAGCTAAGCTGTGTGATGTATACATTTTTAGTTAAGACCATTAATATCAACCCATGTCCCTTTACACTCTAGCAATCAGTACACCTGGTGACAGCTAGCCTGTCAGTCATTGGCTGCTCAGTGGTGCTGCAAAGTAACAAGTACATTTACTCAAGTACTATGCAAGTGCTTACAATGCACAGTACAATTTTGAGGTACTTTTACTTTACTTTCCATTGTTGTTACTTCTACTCCACTACAATTACAGTATATGACAGATATACACAATACAAAACCTACAGTAACCACACAGCCGATCTACAATGTGAGTGTTATGAGCTTGTAGATCTGCTATTTTCTGAAAAGTTGAGTATTTTACTTTGGTACTCAAATGCTAAAACGTTTATACACTGCAAGCTCCAAAACTCCCACCCCCCATACTCCACCACCACCACCCCACCTCCCACACCACATGACATACATCCCTCTGTCATACTTTGACTATTCGAAAAAAGCCGATCTACAATGCTATGCATTGGGAGCTTGTAGATCTGCTATTGTCAGATAAACCTTGACAGTCTTTGGAAAGTTTGAGTACAGGGGGCGGCAGTGGCTCAGGGGTAGAGTAGCCATTAGAGTGGATGGATGGCAACTGCGAGGTTCCCAGTTCGATCCAGGGCTCCCCCAGAATTAGTGTCGAAGTGTCCTTGAGCAAGACGCTGAACCCCTAATTGCTCCCGATGAGCAGGTGCTTTGCATGGTTTCCTGTGCCATCGGTGTATGAATGTGTGTGTAAATGGTTGAAATTCTAATGGCAATAATTTTGTAAATTTAAAGCTACAATTTAACTAATGGTGTGTATTGGTCAACATAACCCCACACAACCCCCCACACCCCGTACCCCCCCCCCCCCCCCCAACTCCCCACAATATTTTCTAGTTTAGATCTGCTATTTTCAAAAGATTGTTGACATTTTTTAAACTGGTGAAATGGGTGATTCTGCGTAACGACTCGAGTACTTTTACTTTTGGTACTTAAAGTATATTTTGATTCCAATACTTTTGTACTTTTACTCAAGTAAATTTGGATTATCTGACTTTTACTTGTAACAGAGTGTTTCTACGTTGCAGTATTGATACTTTACTTAAGTAAAAAATGTGACCCTCCTGCCTCCTCCTGGTCCCTCCTGGTCCCTCCTCCTCCTGCAGCATCGTGGTCTGTGCCCTCACCATGAAGTACTACGTGGAGGAGAACGTGGCCCAGCAGTCCTGCACCATCATCCGCCAAATGGTCAAGATGCTGGCCTCCATCTCCGAGACGCTGGTCTTCTTCTTCCTGGGTGTGGTCACCGTCACCACGGAGCACGAGTGGAACTGGGCCTACATCCTGTTCACGCTGCTGTTCGCCTTCGTCTGGAGGTTCCTGGGTGAGGAGGGGGGGAGGTCCCCAAATGATTAGCTTAACCCATTAAGACCGGGAATCTGTGTCATTTTAAGATTTATTTCGCTATTCAAAAATAGCAGATCTACAAGCTCGTAGCTTGTAGATCTGCTATTTTTGAAAAATCTTGAAAATGTGTGCAAATCTTACATATATATATATTTGTTTTCAAAGCGAACATTTGTAACTCAAATCTTTGCTTCATGGGGATTCTACAAATGTCTTCTAAATCTTAACAGTTTTTTGAAAAAACTTATGTTGCTGTAATCAGTGGTTCTCAGTGGAGTAAAAGTACTCCACTACAATTAGTAACAAGTACTCTGGGATGTAGTGGAGTAGAAGTAAAAGCATTGGAAATTGGAAATACTCAAGTAAAGTACAAATACCTCAAAATTGTACTTAAGTACAGTACTTGAGTCTATGCACTTTAGTTACTTTCCACCACTGATCTTTACACGTAAACCTGTGATGTGACAATAACTGTTGATTCCTCTAAACCCTCTCGTCTCCCCTGCCCTCCTCCAGGAGTTCTGGTGCTGACCCAGATCATCAACCGGTTCAAAACCATCTCTTTCACCTACAAGGACCAGTTTGGCCTGGCCTACGGTGGCCTGCGAGGGGCCATCTGCTTCGCCCTGGCCTTCACCCTGCCCGGCAACATCAACAGGAGAGAGCTGTTTGTCACCGCCTCCATCGCCCTCATCATCTTCACCAACTTCATACAGGTATCACCGCATACGGCCAGGTTTCATCATATCAAGCAGTGGTGGAAAAAATACCCAAATGTTTTACTTAAGTAAAAGTATCGATACTGCAATGTAGAAATACTCTGTTACAAGTAAAAGGCCGGAATTCAAAATTTACTTGAGTGTAAGTGCAAAAGTATTGGTATCAAAATGTACTTAAAGTACCAAAAGTAAAAGTACTAAAATGTTTGAAAATAGCTTGTAGATCGGCTATTTTCAAATTTGAAGGGAGCCGTTTCAGAGCCGCCATTGCCAACTACAGTTGCGGTCATATCGTCATGCAACAGACGCAAGATCTTCAGGTACTTGTCCGGGCATCCTATCCTGGAGAGGGCACCCCAGAGGGCAGTTCTGTTCACAGAGTCAAAGGCCTTTGTGAGGTCGATGAACGCCATGTATAGTGGTAGGTGTTGTTCCCGACATTTTTCTTGCAGTTGACGAGCTACAAAAATCATGTCCGAGGTTCCCCTAGCAGGACGGAAGCCGCACTGCGACTCTGGGAGGATCTCTTCTGACAGCGGCAGTAACCGGTTGGCCAAAATACGGGCCAGTATTTTTCCTGTTGTGGACAGGAGGGAGATGCCTCTGTAGTTGCCACAGTCTGCCTTATCTCCCTTCTTGAAGATAGTGACAATCAAGGCGTCCCTGAGTTCGGCTGGGATTTCCTCCTTTTCCCAGATTTTACCAAGGAGGCTGTGGATGTGGCAAAGGAGCTTTGGTCCGCCTTGCTTGAAGATTTCTGCTGGAATCCCATCTGGTCCAGAGGCCTTGTTATTACTCAGTTTCCTGATGGCATCCATGACCTCCTTTTCGGTGGGGGGATCACCCAAATTCTCCATGATGGGTCGCTGAGGAATCTGGTTTCCCTCTCCACTGTGGTGTTTCGATTCAGAAGCTCTTGGAAATGTTCTCGCCATCTGGAACTGATACCTACATCGTCCTTCAGCAGGGTTTGTCCATCTTTAGAGCGGAGGGGGTTTAGGCCTCGATAGCTGGGCCCATAAACAGCCTTGGTGGCATTGAAGAAACCCCTGGTGTCCCCAGAGTCAGCAAGCCTCTGAATTTCCAGGGCCTTCTCCATCCACCATTTGTTCTTCAGCTCTCTCACTCTGCTCTGGACAAGTGCCTTTGCCTTGGCGTGGGCCTGCCTTTTGTCCCTGCAGTTGATGTCGTTCTGCCAAGAACAAAAGGCTTTCCTTTTGGCATCGATAAGCTGTTCTATTTCGGTGTTATTGTCATCGAACCAGTCCTGGTGTTTCCTGGTCTTGTAGCCAATGGTGTCCTTGCTGGTCTCAAGTAGTGTGGTCTTAAGAGCCTTCCAGTGTTCTTCCACATCCTCAGGATATTCTTCCGGGAGTCTCACAAACAGGGCGTTTTGAAGAAGTTGCACCGTGTCTGTGTCTCCAAGGCTGTCGATGTTAAATTTAGGGCGGATTTGACTCCTTTGTGTCCTCCTCTTCTGCCGCAGCTGGATGTTCATTGTGGAGCGGATGAGGCGATGGTCTGTCCAGCTGTCGTCCGCACAGATCATGGCCCTGGTGATGTTAACATCTTTGCGATCTCTGGCCCTGACAATGACATAATCTATGAGATGCCAGCGCTTCGATCTGGGATGCATCCAGGATGTTTTGAGCCTGTTTTTCTGGCGGAAAAGGGTGTTAGTTATCACAAGCTCATGTTCGGCACACTTTGACAGAAGGAGGACTCCGTTGGTGTTGACATTCCCAACACCTTCTTTGCCTAGAGTGCCTTTCCAGAGATTGTGATCCTTGCCTACCCTGGCATTGAAGTCCCCGAGTAGGAGGATCTTATCTTCTTTCGGGATGTTCGATAGAACCTGGTCTAGGGTTGCATAGAAGGTCTCCTTGTCTTCATCCTGTGAGTCCAAGGTTGGTGCATAGGCACTCACAGCCGTGGCCATCTGATCGTTTGAGAGCCTCAGGCGTACGCTCATTGATTCCTACTGGAGATTCGGAGAGTTGGGAGATGAGCCGGTTTCTGATGGCAAATCCCACTCCGTGGATTCTGGGTTCAGCAGCCGCTTTTCCCTTCCAGAAGAATGTGTATCCCCCTTTCTCCTCCTTTAGTTGCCCCTCCTCGGCCAGGCGGGTTTCGGACAGGGCAGCGATGTCGATCTTCCACCTTTTCAGCTCCCTGGCAATGATCGCAGATCTTCTTTCTGGACGATTGCTGGAGGCACTGTCCATAAGTGTTCTCACGTTCCAGGCTCCAAAGTTCATTGTTTTTGTTTTTCTTGTTTGTTTTCGACCGCCAAAAGGTGAACCCACTGGATGCGGTATTCCAGTCAGGTTTATAAGAGGCAGGCTATTTTTAGGGCACCTTTTCTAGCCCCTTCCCCGTGTGGGGTGAGCAGAGTGGACCCTAAATAGGGCTGCTCAGACGTGGGTGCAGCTGCCGAAATGTTCTCTCTGCCTCGGTCCGAGAGCAAGGCGACTGAATCAAACACCCACCGCCTATGTGCCAGTGCATGGCTAGAAGCTCCCAGACTTCACTGTCCTGCTCCCGTTACCGTTTCCTGAACGCCATAGGACTTGTAGGGGGGATTGGGTAATGGTGGGTCCTTCAGGAGAACGCCTGTGCGTGGGATCTTTTAAAGTGGGGAGACTGGTGCACAGCCAGCCACCACACTATCCTTGACAAAGAGAGGGCCAGGGTCCAATGGCATGGAAACCAAGACAATTGGGGGCCCATCTTTGCTGCAGCCTTCTTCCGCCTTTGTGACCGTTGTGGAGCTTCTCTGCAACCATCATTCGCCCACTCCACCGTTGAGGTCTTTTTTTTGGATCGCTCTTCGTCTGGAACCTCCCCCTTGACCTTACCGCCATGGGTGACCCTACCAGGAGCTTAAGCTCCAGACGGCATCGCTCTCAGGTTCATCGGAACACACAAGGCTCTCCACCACGGCAAGGTGGCGATCCAAGGAGAACTAAATTAGATAGATTCCACTATCCCCCCCCCGAAACCCGTACCCATGTGTGTCTGTAGAATTGCAATGTGGGGGATATAGCAACAACACGCCCACGGGCACACCTCCACGCACAAATAACGGCGTCGGCATAATGGTGACGGGTAGAGCAGGTGCTAGAATAACCTATTGGGGCGGCGCAGCTCCATTATCAGTATTTAACAGGTTAAGGGTAGCGTTGCGGCTGGGAAAACTGGCACAGAATAGAGCCGACAGTGTCCAGCCCTAGGGGTAGGTTGCTGGTTAACACCTCTGACAAGGTTTCAGAGCCCTATCTGGGGCTAAGTGTTTTTGCTCAAGGACACTGCTAATCAGTTAGTAGGCTGCACACACTTTAAATTGTACCTCCGGTGACCGAAAGATTAAGATAATAAAATAAAAATATAAATAATGGGACGCTATAGCAAAACGTGTTAATATCGCAGCACAATAATTTTATCCACTTGTTCTATTTATATGTTGGCCATTCAAATATAGCAGATATACAAGCTCTCAGCACGTCACTCTGTGCTGTGATCTTGTAGATCTGCTATATTTGAACATTTGTGAAAAATCTTGTTTGAATTCTTTAGTTTTTTACATAAATCTTCTCTCGTGGGGGTCCCTGGCACAAAACATTTTCAGATCTACTGCATTATTGGATGACAGTGTCCCATGCCAAAAATATCAGATCTACAAGTGGCCTAGATCTGATATTTTCAGTGTGGTACACTTTGTGGTATACATATTGATAATAATTAGGCATAACCATCAGCTGTAAATGTATTTTATTGTTCCTTCGCCTCATGCTTTCTTTTTGTTGATTTTTGGGGGTCCAGGAGAACTTGCTGTTCGCGTCCATCATCGCTGCGGTGGATCCCGTGGCAGCGATCAACGTGTTGGAGAACGTGGGAGTCAACGAGGAGCTCTACATCGTCATATTCGGAGAAGGCCTTTTCAACGACGCCGTCATTGTGGTGAGTGAGTGCTGGAGAGGTGTGTGCGTGTGCGTGTGCGTGTGCGTGTGCGTGTGCGTGTGCGTGTGCGTGTGTCTGTGTCTGTGTGTGTGTGTGTGTGTGTGCGCGTGCAAAAAGTACTCACATTTTGTACTTCAGTAAAGGTATCAACCGCAATGTAGAAATACTCTGTTACAAGGAAAAGTCTGGAATTCAAAATTTACTTGAGTAAAAGTACAAAAGTATTGGCATCAAGATGTACTTAAAGTACCAAAAGTAAAATAAAAGTACTCGTTATGCAGAAGGTACAATTTCACAAGTTTTGAAATGTATGCAAATCTTTTGAAAATAGCAGATCTACAAGCTCACAATGCGTTGCATCACGAGGCATTGTGAGCATGTAGAAGTGGTTAATGTATGTTTTGTAATAATCAAAATGTACATAGTATCTAGTAACTAAAGTTGTCAAATAATTGTAGTGGAGCAAAAGTACAATATTTGCCTCTGAGATGTAGTGGAGTAGAAGTAAAAGTACTGAAAATTGGAAATACTCCAGTAAAGTAAAAAATACCTAAATATTTTAGTACAGTACTTCAGTAAATTGACTTGGTTACTTTAATCCGCTGATTAGACAGTAGACTAAGGGGCGGCAGTGGCTCAGGGGTAGAGTGGCCGGGTAGAGTGAACTGGAAACCGCAAGGTTCCCATTTTGACTTCCCAGTTCGACTTCCCTCAGAGTTAGTGTCGCAGTGTCCTTGAACAAGACGCTGAACCCCTAATTGCTCCCGATGAGCAGGTTGGTGCCTTGCATGGTTTCCTCCGCCATCGGTGTATGAATGTGTGTGTGAAGGGTGAATGTAATCTATGTAAACATCTATGTAAGCGCTTTGGATAATAGCGCTATATATAAATGCACCATTTAATACACTGGACAACAGAAATCCTCTATTCTTCTTCAAACAGACTTATAACTGGTAGAACAGCTAGCTTTTGGCAAATGTTCCCCCCAGAATACGGATGCCGGGGTTCAAGTCGTTAAAAAACCCAAAACAAAGGTGCGTCCTGTGTGTCAAAAGTGCCGCGTTGAAAATGTGTGCAAATCTTTGAATATATATTTTTTTGAAGCGAACATTTGTTACTCAAATCTTTGCTTCTGGGGATTCTACAAATGTCTTCTAAATCCTAACAGTTTTTTGAATAAAACTTATGTTGCTAGTGGTTCTCAAACTTTTCCATGTCAAGGACCCACAAAATTATACGTATTTGACCGCGGACCCCCATCTCAAAATTATTCGTTCCAGGGACCCCCAGAAGCAAAGATTTGAGTTACAAATGTTCCCTTTAAAAAAGTATATATATATATTTTCAAGATTTTTCTAAAATAGCAGATCTACAAGCTCGTAGCTTGTAGATATACAAGATATACAGATACTGTACAAGATATGCAGATAAGCTACGAGCTTGTATATCTGCTATTTTTTAATAGCCAAAGAAATCTAAAAATGACACAGATGCGTTCCCGGTCCTAATAGTTTAATGTCAGGTCTTACTCTTGATAGACGACCATCATCATCTCTTTAATATGTTCCTCTTCTCTCCAGGGCCTGTACAACATGTTCATCTTCATGGCGGACGTGCCCGTGGTGGAGTCGCCCGACGTCTTCCGGGGCGTGGCGAGCTTCTTCGTGGTGGGCGTGGGCGGCGTGTTCGTCGGCTTCCTCTTCGGCATCCTGACGGCCTTCACCACGCGCTTCACCAAAAACGTGCGGCAGATCGAGCCGCTGTTGGTCTTCGTGTTCAGCTACCTGGCCTACCTGGTGGCCGAGATGTTCAATGTCTCCAGCATCATGGCGTGAGTGTAAAACACTGTTTGTCAGATTTTCCGAGAGAAACAAGCAACCAGTGATGGAAAGTAACTACTAAGTACTGTACAGTTTTGAGGTACTTTTACTTTACCGGAATATTTCCAATTGTCGATACCTTTACTTCTACTCCACTACATCTCAGAGGCAAATATTGTACTTTTTACTTCACTACAATTATTTGAAAACTTAAGTTACTAGTTTCTTTGTAGATTTTGATTATTATTACAAAACATACATTTCTCATTTGTATTTAAATTTCAGCCATTTGAAAATAGTCAATTTACAAGCTCACAATGCGTCGCATAGATCTGCTATTTTCAAAAGATTTTTATACATTTGAAAACTTGTGAAATGGGACATTCTGCACAATGAGTACTTTCTACTTTTGGTACTTTAAGTACATTTTTATACCAATACTTTTGTACTTTTACCCAAGTAAATTTTGAATTCTGGACTTTTACTTGTAACAGAGTATTTTTATTTATTGATTAAAAAGTACTTTATTTGAGTACTTTTTCCACCACTGGAAACAGGCGACCAGCAGGTCTATGAAAACAAGACCAAAAGAAGCGGCGAGAGCACTTTAAACCTGATATGCATCAAATAGCCGATCTACAAGCTCACAGCGCATCAGAAAGGTGTATTTTTTTTAACCATTCACCAACCAACACAAAACACAAATCTGGTACAGGGGTCCGTGGAATTCATTTGGGTTCCACGCTTGACATGAAAATGTTTGAGAACCACTGATTTAAACAACATTATGAAACCAGACCCAAACTAGAAAAAGTGCTCCTCGGAGCACAGGTCTCCGCCAGGTCAGGTATTCTGGCCTCCTGGTGGCGCTATAATTGGCCAATGTGAAAAGGGTGCCAACCGTTCTTGCATTGACACTGCATTCATGATTTGATGCATTTTGTTCCAAAAATGTGTTTTGCTGCTAACAGGCCAAAGTGAGAAGGGTGCATTTCTTCCTCGGCCTAGTGGGAATGTGCGTGTGAAATTTCACAGAAATCGCAAGCTGTGTGTATACTTTGAGGCTTTTTGTTAAAAACGGACCAATCCTGCAAACTTTGGAAGCCAACCTTATAGGCAATGAGGATGGAATATGGGAAATCGGACAGATCTGTGTTGATCACATGACTATAGTGATACTGTGTACTGATTTGCATGACGTTTGGATAACATTTGTAGGAGTAATATAAAAAAATGGGTTTTGCACAAATCGGCCTCCTGGTGGCGCTATAACAGGCCCATGTGAAAGGCAGAGGTTCTGAATTGGCATCCAGGGAGTGTGTGTGCACAGTTTCGGAGCGACCGGGCCAACGGTGCCGGAGTTTAGCTGGTGACAGACGGACACACACACACACACACACACACACACACACACACACACACACACACACACACACACACACACACACACACGGACGGACAGGGGGTAAAACATACTCTCTGAGACAATAAGAGACAATAAATAAGAAATTAACATACAACGTATTTCATTGTTTTATTTCATTGTGTTTCTTATTTATTTCATTGTGGTATTTATTATTTAAAACTTTGGACCAATGGACATCCATAGGCAGTAGTAGCATAAAATGCAGAATGTCAAAATCTTGAGATGAAACAATAATGCTGGTCAAACTTGTTTACAGTAAAAGAAATATGCTTAATTCAGCTGTCAAATCATTAACCCCAACTCTGGAACCAAAATGCACCAAAACAATAAGAGTCAAGAAAAACTATGTGATGTCCATCTGAAAAATATTAGAAAATGAGAATGTATGCACGTCTCCATATCTAAAAAGAAATCCATTGAAATAATAATAACTATTATTCAATTATACTGATCCATCCGTAACACTTTATTTTCCTAAATGCAGTCTTCAAAGATGAATGCCTTTGTACTTGTCTACAACTGAAAGTAAAGAGAAAAATATAAATAGTTCCTGCTCAGTAAAATCCTGATTGTTAATTTAACTTGTTAATTAAAATGCATACCGGTATTCAGACAGGGAACTACTAAAGTCTGTGGATCCCCATAAGACGGGGATTAGAAACTAATAAAGGCCTGACAAGCTGAGTCATCCATGGAGAGGGCTATGTCAACAGGTCTCCCTGGACACCTAATCTCTCTGAAGATTTGCATGACCTTTGGATAAAATCTGTAGGAGTAATATAAAGAAATTGGTTTTGCACAAATCGGCCTCCTGGTGGCGCTATAACAGGCCCATGTGAAAAATGGGCTCGCTGCATGCAGTAGCAGCGAGCACACTATTGATGTTCTACATTATTTCTTTATTCTCTCCCAAAAGTTTGGCACCTAACTACTCCTACATACTTTCACTTAGAAACTCCATTCAAACTGTAAAAATAATCCAGCTTACTGTGGACACGTGTGTCTTATCTTTTTGAAATGATTTGTAGTTTTTGAAATATTTACACCCCTAAAAGTCTATGGGAAAGTCAATAGTTATTTGAAAACCCCATTCTCTTTCACTTGTTTAAAATCATGTTACTTCAGCATGCTTTAGCTTACAGACTCCATTTAAACTTTAAAAGGTTGAGGTACATTATGACTTCCATTGCTGTGTTTAACTTTTTGATCACTTTTATACTTTTGAAGCTATCCCACTTTAAAGCACATGTGGATCTCACAGTCTTTTCAGCTTTTCCAATACACACTAATGGTGTTTGCTAGAAGGGAGAGAGAAGGAGATAGGAGGAATGGCCCATGTTTTCGTTAAGTCACTGTGGCTGCAATTTTTACACTACAGATATCTTTTTACATCACCAAGTGCGCACAGGTCTGCTCTCCAATTTAATCCAAAGAAGCTAAGCTGTGTGATGTATACATTTTTAGTTAAGACCATTAATATCAACCCATGTCCCTTTACACTCTAGCAATCAGTACACCTGGTGGCAGCTAGCCTGTCAGTCATTGGCTGCTCAGTGGTGCTGCAAAGTAACAAAGTACATTTACTCAAGTACTATGCAAGTGCTTACAATGCACAGTACAATTTTGAGGTACTTTTACTTTACTTTCCATTGTTGTTACTTCTACTCCACTACAATTACAGTATATGACAGATATACACAATACAAAACCTACAGTAACCACACAGCCGATCTACAATGTGAGTGTTATGAGCTTGTAGATCTGCTATTTTCTGAAAAGTTGAGTATTTTACTTTGGTACTCAAATGCTAAAACGTTTATACACTGCAAGCTCCAAAACTCCCACCCCCCATACTCCACCACCACCACCCCACCTCCCACACCACATGACATACATCCCTCTCTCATACTTTGACTATTCGAAAAAAGCCGATCTACAATGCTATGCATTGGGAGCTTGTAGATCTGCTATTGTCAGATAAACCTTGACAGTCTTTGGAAAGTTTGAGTACAGGGGGTGGCAGTGGCTCAGGGGTAGAGTAGCCATTAGAGTGGATGGATGGCAACTGCGAGGTTCCCAGTTCGATCCAGGGCTCCCCCAGAATTAGTGTCGAAGTGTCCTTGAGCAAGACGCTGAACCCCTAATTGCTCCCGATGAGCAGGTGCTTTGCATGGTTTCCTCTGCCATCGGTGTATGAATGTGTGTGTAAATGGTTGAAATTCTAATGGCAATAATTTTGTAAATTTAAAGCTACAATTTAACTAATGGTGTGTATTGGTCAACATAACCCCACACAACCCCCCACACCCCGTACCCCCCCCCCCCCCCCCCCCCAACTCCCCACAATATTTTCTAGTTTAGATCTGCTATTTTCAAAAGATTGTTGACATTTTTAAAACTGGTGAAATGGGTGATTCTGCGTAACGACTCGAGTACTTTTACTTTTGGTACTTAAAGTATATTTTGATTCCAATACTTTTGTACTTTTACTCAAGTAAATTTGGATTATCTGACTTTTACTTGTAACAGAGTGTTTCTACGTTGCAGTATTGATACTTTACTTAAGTAAAAAATGTGACCCTCCTGCCTCCTCCTGGTCCCTCCTGGTCCCTCCTCCTCCTGCAGCATCGTGGTCTGTGCCCTCACCATGAAGTACTACGTGGAGGAGAACGTGGCCCAGCAGTCCTGCACCATCATCCGCCAAATGGTCAAGATGCTGGCCTCCATCTCCGAGACGCTGGTCTTCTTCTTCCTGGGTGTGGTCACCGTCACCACGGAGCACGAGTGGAACTGGGCCTACATCCTGTTCACGCTGCTGTTCGCCTTCGTCTGGAGGTTCCTGGGTGAGGAGGGGGAGGAGGGGGGGGGGAGGTCCCCAAATGATAAGCTTAACCCATTAAGACCGGGAATCTGTGTCATTTTAAGATTTATTTCGCTATTCAAAAATAGCTTGTAGATCTGCTATTTTTGAAAAATCTTGAAAATGTGTGCAAATCTTACATATATATATATTTGTTTTCAAAGCGAACATTTGTAACTCAAATCTTTGCTTCATGGGGATTCTACAAATGTCTTCTAAATCTTAACAGTTTTTTGAAAAAACTTATGTTGCTGTAATCAGTGGTTCTCAGTGGAGTAAAAGTACTCCACTACAATTAGTAACAAGTACTCTGGGATGTAGTGGAGTTGAAGTAAAAGCATTGGAAATTGGAAATACTCAAGTAAAGTACAAATACCTCAAAATTGTACTTAAGTACAGTACTTGAGTCTATGCACTTTAGTTACTTTCCACCACTGATCTTTACACCACTGATCTTTGTCACATCACAAACCTGTGATGTGACAATAACTGTTGATTCCTCTAAACCCTCTCGTCTCCCCTGCCCTCCTCCAGGAGTTCTGGTGCTGACCCAGATCATCAACCGGTTCAAAACCATCTCTTTCACCTACAAGGACCAGTTTGGCCTGGCCTACGGTGGCCTGCGAGGGGCCATCTGCTTCGCCCTGGCCTTCACCCTGCCCGGCAACATCAACAGGAGAGAGCTGTTTGTCACCGCCTCCATCGCCCTCATCATCTTCACCAACTTCATACAGGTATCACCGCATACGGCCAGGTTTCATCATATCAAGCAGTGGTGGAAAAAATACCCAAATGTTTTACTTAAGTAAAAGTATCGATACTGCAATGTAGAAATACTACAATACAAGTAAAAGGCCGGAATTCAAAATTTACTTGAGTGTAAGTGCAAAAGTATTGGTATCAAAATGTACTTAAAGTACCAAAAGTAAAAGTACTAAAATGTTTGAAAATAGCTTGTAGATCGGCTATTTTCAAATAGCCTAGGTATAGAATAGGGCTTAAGTGGTTAATGTACGTTTTATAATGTAATCATTTATATCTGCAAAGTAACTAGTAACTAAAGTTTTCAAATAATTGTAATGGAGTAAAAGTACAATATTTGCCTCCGAGATGTAGTGGAGTAGAAGTAAAAGTATAGACAATTGGAAATACTCCAGTAAAGTAAAAGTAACTAAAAATTGTACTTAAGTACAGTACTTGAGTAAATGTACTTAGTTACTTTACACCACTGATATCAAGGACCCCCAAATTTATATGTATATGGCCGTAATCCCCCGATCTGAAAATATGTTGTGCCAGGGACTCCCATAAGAGAAGATTAGTTTAAAATCTTTTAAAAAAAATATTCAGAATTTTTCAAGATTTTTCAGATGTTTAAAAAAATAGTCGATCTACAAGCTCACAACACATTGCACCGTTGTGAGCTTGAAGAGCGGCTATTCTTGAATTTGCTATATTCTTGAATAGCCGCAGTTTGTGTTTACGCGTGTTTTCATAAATGAATGCCCTATTTTAAACGTTGTCGTTCGACAGTGTCGCTCAAAAATAGCTGATCTACAAGTTCATTGATCTACAAGTTCACCCAATTTCTTTTTTTCTATCAATTACACACACCCCATGAAGCATTGAATTCATGGAGATTTTTTAGTTTTTGTCGCATTCCTGAGACAATAATCTGATGACCAGCGGAGACTCAAAGAGTCTACTTTGAGTCTCCTACTGGATACATTAGCATCTTTCCACCGGTCATCAAATTATTGGCAGGAATGCGACAAAAACAAAAAAGATCTCCATGAATTCAATGCTTCAGGGGGTGTGAAATTGATAGAAAATAAATATTTTTTGGGGTAAACTACTCCATTCGATATTGATCTGTTATGTTACAGGGTATCAGTCTTCGTCCTATCATCGAGTACATGAACCTACGAAGGACCAACAAGGAAATGAGATCCATCAACATGGTGATTCACAACAGGGTGTGTACAGTTCACTTTGTTTTCTGCTTCTCATTCACTCATCTCTATGTCTCTGTCCAAAGTTGACCCCTGTGTGTGTGTGTGTGTGTGTGTGTGTGTGTGTGTGTGTGTGTGTGTGTGTGTGTGTGTGTGTGTGTGTGTGTGTGTGTGTGTGTGTGTGTGTGTGTGTGTGTGTGTGTAGCTGATAGAACACACCATATCTGGCATTGAGGACCTGTGTGGACAGTGGAGTCATCACTACTGGAAAGACAAGTAAACACTTTACACTCTATATGTTATCTGTTATTATCAAACTTGTTCTGCGATTTTTGAATAGCCAACGCTAAAATCTAAAAAAATGACACAGATACTTTCCCGGTTTTAATTTGTTAAACAGCTGAAATGATTACAAGATTAACAGAGGCATAACTTTTCTTTTGGAATAAACACGCATGGACAAACGCAAACTTTCTCTTATGTTCTCTGTCTGTCTGTCTGTCTGTCTGTCTGTCTGTCTGTCTGTCTGTCTGTCTGTCTGTCTGTCTGTCTGTCTGTCTGTCTGTCTGTCTGTCTGTCTGTCTGTCTGTCAGATCTAAGCTCACAACGCATCGTGTTGTGAGCTTGACAAAACTAGACAAAAACTAAAACATTTCAGATGACTAAAATATGACTAAAACTAAATGGATTAAAAATGTGACTAAAACTAAAACAAAATTTGCAACACTGCTGTCTCTGTCTCTCTCTCTCTCTCTCTCTCTCTCTCTCTCTCTCTCTCTCTCTCTCTCTCTCTCTCTCTCTCTCTCTCTCTCTCTCTCTCTCTCTCTCTCTCTCTCTCTCTCTCTCTCTCTCTCTCTCTCTCTCTCTCTCTCTCTCTCTCTCTCTCTCTCTGTCAGGTTTGTCCAATACCAGCTTAGCAACCGTTGTTAGCCTGGCATAGGTCTGGCAAGCTTTCGTCACCTGCCATAGCTGTCAATGTTATTTCGCCCACACACACACACAATCATTTGCAACATAATAGCAAGAATAGGAATACCACGATAACGCAATGGTGACTATGAACCACGTACCCAAACCCGTTGGAGGCTGCTTTTCCCAAGCTGAAATCTGCACTTAAACTGCAAGGCTGCATGGCTGTGTTGTGTTGAACACATACACAGCTTAACGTCAGGAAAGTTACACGACTCACTCGCCCAGGTGGTGTCAATAATAGGCTACTAATCACCGTAATCGTAACAAAATTCAGAATCACAGCGCTGCCTGTTTCGGATTCCGCACGTTAAAGTATATTAATTCATTTGTTCGTCTATTTATTAACTGCTACTGCAGTCTTACCCTGCGGTACATGAAAACTCCTGTTACAGTCATGGATGAACTTCAGCCTGGTGTTTGCACTTTCTCCATTTACGGTCCGTACATCTTTATAAACGTTCAGATTTCAAATATAAAGTGCTTACCCCATGGCCACGGATGTTACAATTATGCACGGGACTCTCAAAAGTACCCGTATATTCTGTATTGTTCAATAAAAAGCATTTTAATCTGATCAGTGGCCATTTTCTCATAATTTATCAGAGTGCAATACACCTACCAACCGATAGGGTCGCTCAGTTGAAAGCATATGGAGAAAATGGCCACCGATCAGATTAAAATGCTTTTTATTGAACAATACGGATGATACGGGTACTTCTGAGAGCCCTTACATAAATGTAACATCCGTGGCCATTGGATAAGCACTTTATATTTGAAATATGAACGTTTATGTAGATGTACGGGCCATAAATGGAGAAAGTGAAAACACCAGGTTGTAGTTCATCCATGACGGTCGTGACAGTCGACCGTCGTGTATCCATGGCTATTACTCCCTCTAACATTTCCCATGTTTTTAGTTTATTGAAATAATGTCATGCACATTTGTCCAGTGCATAGCCTACTGCAGGCCGTGTTGACTACATTTAGAAGAGATTTTGAAGCTCTTGCTCCTGAAATGATCGATTATTTTTAAGGGGAAAAGCCATCATTTAACATGCAAGTCAATGGGTGAGAAGCAGAGTTGCCAGGCGCTGCCAGGCCTGGGTGTGACTAACTTCGCACCACCAGTCACAGAGTGGAGTGGGTGGGGCTTAGCGAAGGGTCCATTGTGCCACTCTTTAACATTTACATTTAACATCGCTGTTGTTGTCGGGAAGAAACCTCTTCTCTCCATATATATATATTTTTTGTTGTTTTGTTTAGTTTTTTAATTAATGCCCTACTTGATTATATTACAGCCAACAGCGTCACACAAAGGTTTAAAAAATAGCATATCTACAAGCTTGAAACACGGCACGAAGCGACGCGTTTTGAGCTTGTATAAAAACGTTTTTTTATACTTTATTGCAGGTTCGTACATGTACATGTTATCGATTTCAGCCAATTATCAATTTATATTAAGTTTTCTTCACCTGCTTAATTCATACTTTCTTTATTTCCCCTTTTTTTCCCCTCCCTTTTTTTTTATTATTAAACTATGTATAATATTTAAACTTATTTTTTTATGATGCAAGATGTGAAGAAGTTGGGGCCAGGGAGATGAGACTTCTGTGACTTGGCCGGGTCACAGAAAAGTTGATGCAACCTTTTACTGTTTAGGGTGAGATTTCAAGAGAAATATTGGCTCGTTGATTATACAGTTATTGGTGTTGGTGTTGGTGTAGCCATTTCAGAATATCAGTGGGTCTCATCTCCTACTGCTGTTTTTTATACTTTTGAATTTGAATCCTGAAAATAAAAAATTTCCACCCGACAGATACGATTATGCTAGTGTCCCTAATGACTTTAGAATAGTTGAACAGGGAACACTTTCAAGATTTCAGATGTCAGTGCCTTGCTCAAAGGGACACCGTTTTTAACAGGCTATTGAACTTGGCCATTACTGATACCTCCTCTCTCTCCTGCCAGCGATGAGAAAAAGGACTTCGCAAGACCCAAGAAGACGTTCATGGCAGGGGACATAAGGAAGATGCACAACGTCCTGGACAATAACATGTACAACATCCGTCAGAAGGTGAGTCTGATTTATGAGCTTGTAGATCAGTTTTTTTCAAATGGCCTAAAGTGGTTAATGTATATTTTATAATGTAATAATTTATATCTACAAACTTTCCACCACTGCTGCCTACAATGTTGCTACCAGCTGTATGTGCATGCATGCGACAATAAACACCTTGTACCTTCATTATGTTAAAGTAAATGCAATGTTTTTTTTTTATGTTACTTTCAATTTTTCTCTCTGACCTCATTGTCCGTGTTATTCAAAACAAATCCCCAGACGATTGCTTACAGCACCAGACACAACCTGCCCGACAACAGTAAAGCCAGGGAGATCCTGATTCAGCAACACCCCAGGTTCAGGAGAAGCCTCCTCCCTGGAACCCCCCCCCCCCCCCCCCCCAGGAGGTAAATGAGACAAGTTGGGGCCAGGGAGATGAGACTTCTGTGACTTGGCCGGGTCACAGAAAAGTTGATTGAAATGTTTTACTGTTTAGGGTGAGATTTCAGGAGAAATATTGACTCGTTGATTATACAGTTATTGGTGTTGGTGTAGCCATTTCAGAATATCAGTGGGTCTCATCTCCAAATCCAAGGGCCCCCCAACTCTGGTTATAGATAAACCAGATGCATAGCTTAAAAATTGTGAGTTTGACCTTAGACCTTTTTTGATCCCCAGAGGGCATCCAGCAGATCTCAGAAGTACTACTCTCTTCAGCCTGGTGGAGATCTGGAGTCTGCCTTCCCTCGCAGAAGATCCTCTCATGGTGAGTTTGGTCTTGTTTTTCTTGTTCACACATGTACATAAATGACAAGGCTTCGTGGCAATGGGAGTCAAAGTGATAACGAATAGGTGCAGGTGAGACACAACACAAAATAATTTACTAAATTAACACGATTCAGTAAGTACCCAGATTAAGACATGACCTGATTCCTTAGAAAGGTCTTATACTGAACCCGATTAAAGGGATAGTTCACGCCCAAAATGCCTTTTTTCCTATCGATTAGTCACCCCATGAAGACTTGAATTCATAGATTTTTTGGAAGCCAATAATTTGATGACCGGCAGCTGCTCCGGTAGGAGACACAAAGAGTCTCCTTTGTGTCTTCTACCTGAACCGCTGCCTACCGGTCCTCTGGTCATCAAATTATTGGCTTAGGAATGCGACAAAAAACTAAAAAACATCCATGAATTCAAGTCTCCATGGGGTGACTAATCGATAGGGAAAAAAATATATTTTTTTGGGGGGGGGGGGGGGGGGTGAACTATCCCTTTAACACAGCTACATTTCTGCTCAATCTTTCCTTTTATTTATGCATAGTGTGATTCATTTAGAAGAACGCATCAACTGAGTCAAGGGGGAAAAGACCAAATGAACAGCTCAGTGTTGCTATTTGACAATCATGCCCCTTATGTATTTGATTTGACTGTGCCTCCCTGTTATTAGTGTGGTTGCCCTAACAGGGCAACCAGACTATAGTAATCCTCCGGCTTTATTAGTGTGGTTGCCCTAACAGGGCAACCAGACTATAGTTCTAGGGACACTTTATTCTCATTCCGGATAAACAATACTTTGAACCGCATCTCCTCCCACAGTTTTTATTCCCCAATTTAGTGCCATATGTCAAAATGACCGTCTTGACCTGGAATCGTGCGCTTGTATTTTGCTAAGAGATTGGTTGAATAGTTTAATTGATATTGATTTATTAGTGCATTAAATTTCCCCATCCGCTTTAATGTAAAAGTGAAAAAACTCAAATTCAAGTATTTTTTTCTCAGAAACCGTAAGAGCTAGAGTTACCACATTTGGAGGGGAGGTTCATAATTTAGTCCAAAATTATTTAAAAAAAAATCACACCAATCGGCCACATGGTGGCGCTATAACAGCCCCCTTTACGTTTTGGCCTATAACTCTTGAACCGTAGGTCGTAAAATCAAAATTTCTTTTCACCTGGATTCCTTGGGTCACGACGCATCTCCCCATATAGGCCACGCCCATTTGCGTCTGGATAGATTTTTTTATATTGATTTATTAGTGCATTAAATTTCCCCATCCACTTTAATGGGAATTGCAAAAACTCCCATTCAAGTATTTTTTTCTCGGAAACCATAAGGGCTAGAGTTACATGACTTGGAGGGGAGGTTAATAGTTTATTGCAAAATTATTTAAAAAAAAATCACACCAGTCGGCCACATGGTGGCGCTATAACAGCCCACTTTACCTTTTGGCCTATAACTCTTGAACCGTAGGTCGTAAAATCAAAATTTCTTTTTCCCTAGATTCCTTGGGTCATGACGCAGCTCCCCATATAGGCCACGCCCATTTGCGTCAGTATATATTTTCCGCCATTTTGAATTTTCTTCAAAACACACTTATTGCTCCTTTTCCTTCAAATTTTGTCCAAATCTCACACAAATCGGTACACGTGATCTATGGACCCATGCGATAAAGATATCCAAACGGCATTTTGATAGTCCTTACCGTTCGTCCGTAAATGGCCTCCAAAGTTAGCGGGAGGGGCCCGTTTGACAAAAAAAAACACAAATCACGAACGAAACGTCCAGTCAATCCCAAATTTGAATCACATGTCAAGTGTGGTTTACTCAACAAATCCCCTAAAGCATTTCCACTTTGAGCCATAGGGGGCGCCACAACTCTGCAAAACGTAACCGTTTGATGCAAAAACATGATTTTTGGGGGGATCACTCCTCTCAAATTGAAAAGCAGGTGATCTCAGGAGTGACATGACGATGTCATTGGCCCGCTACATTTGTGGGAGGGGCTTATTTATTTTAGTGGGAGTGGCCTATTTCTTCAAATCAAAACGCCATGTATCACGAACACAGGATCCAATCAGCACCAAATTCGAATGGCACGTCACGCGACCTCCGATGGTATTCCTCCAAGCATATTCCTCAAGTCCGGGCGGCGGCAACCTGCGACCGGCGACGGCGCAACCACACTTTGCAATTGCCCTGAATTGCGACGCGTCTAGTTCTTGATGAATTTATTCTCCTTCCGGATAAACAATACTTCGGGCTGCTTCTCCTCCCACAGTTTTTATTCCCCAATGTTGTGCCATATCTCAAAATGACCGTCTTGACCTGGAATCGTGCGCTTGTATTTTGCTAAGAGATTGGTTGAATAGTTTAATTGATATTGATTTATTAGTGCATTAAATTTCCCCATCCGCTTTAATGTAAAAGTGAAAAAACTCAAATTCAAGTATTTTTTTCTCAGAAACCGTAAGAGCTAGAGTTACCACATTTGGAGGGGAGGTTCATAATTTAGTCCGAAATTATTGAAAAAAGAATTACACTAATCGACCACATGGTGGCGCTATAACAGCGCCCTTTACGTTTTGGCCTATAACTCTTGAACCGTAGGTCGTAAAATCAAAATGTCTTTTCCCCTGGATTCCTTGGGTCACTACGCATCTCCCCATATAGGCCACGCCCATTTGCGTCTGGATAGATTTTCCGCCATTTTGAATTTTCTTCAAAACACACTTTTTGCACCTTTTCCATTTTTTTTCCTTCCAAATCTCACAAAAATCGGTACACATGATCTCTGGGCCCATGCGATGAACATATCCAAACGGCATTTTGATAGTCCTTACCGTTCGTCCGTAAATGGCTTCCAAAGTTAGTGGGAGGGGCCCGTTTTACCAAAAATGCTAGAAATCACGAACGAAATGTCCGCTCAATCCCAAATTTGAATCAAATGTCAAGGGTGGTTTACTCAACGAATCCACAAAAGAATTTCCATTTTGACCCATAGGGGGCGCCACAAATGCACAAAACGTAACCGTTTGATGCAAAAACATGATTTTTGGGGGGATCAATCCTTTCTAAATGAAACGCAAGTGATCTCAGGAGTGACGTGACAATGTAATTGGCGCAGCCTCCGACGGTATTCCTCCCAGCGTATTCCTACAGCCCGGCGGCCGCGACCCACGACTCGCGTCGGCGCAACCACACTTTGCAATTGCCCTGAATTGCGACGCGTCTAGTTATTATTAGTGTGGTTGCCCTAACAGGGCAACCAGACTATAGTTCTTGATGAATTTATTCTCCTTCCGGATAAACAATACTTCGGGCTGCTTCTCCTCCCACAGTTTTTATTCCCCAATGTTGTGCCATATCTCAAAATGACCGTCTTGACCTGGAATCGTGCGCTTGTATTTTTCTAAGAGATTGGTTAAATAGTTTAATTGATATTGATTTATTAGTGCATTAAATTTTCCCATCCGCTTTAATGTAAAAGTGAAAAAACTCAAATTCAAGTATTTTTTTCTCAGAAACCGTAAGAGCTAGAGTTACCACATTTGGAGGGGAGGTTCATAATTTAGTCCAAAATTATTTTTAAAAAAATCACACCAATCGGCCACATGGTGGCGCTATAACAGCCCCCTTTACGTTTTGGCCTATAACTCTTGAACCGTAGGTTGTAAAATCAAAATTTCTTTTCACCTGGATTCCTTGGGTCACGACGCATCTCCCCATATAGGCCACGCCCATTTGCGTCTGGATAGATTTTTTGATATTGATTTATTAGTGCATTAAATTTCCCCATCCACTTTAATGGGAATTGCAAAAACTCCCATTCAAGTATTTTTTTCTCGGAAACCATAAGGGCTAGAGTTACATGACTTGGAGGGGAGGTTAATAGATTATTGCAAAATTATTTAAAAAAAAATCACACCAGTCGGCCACATGGTGGCGCTATAACAGCCCACTTTACCTTTTGGCCTATAACTCTTGAACCGTAGGTCGTAAAATCAAAATTTCTTTTTCCCTAGATTCCTTGGGTCATGACGCAGCTCCCCATATAGGCCACGCCCATTTGCGTCAGGATAGATTTTCCGCCATTTTGAATTTTCTTCAAAACACACTTTTAGCTCCTCCTCCCATATATTTTGTCCAAATTTAACAAAAATCGGTACACATGATCTCTGGGCCCATGCGATAAACATATCCAAACGGCATTTTGATAGTCCTTACCGTTCGTCCGTAAATGGCTTCCAAAGTTAGTGGGAGGGGCCCGTTTTACCAAAAATGCTACAAATCACGAACGAAACGTCCGGTCAATCCCAAATTTGAATCACATGTCGAGGGTGGTTTACTCAACGAATCCCCAAAATAATTTCCACTTTGACCCATAGAGGGCGCCACAAATGCCCAAAACGTAACCGTTTTATGCAAAAACATGATTTTTGGGGGATCAATCCTCTCAAAATGAAAAGCAAGTGATCTCAGGAGTGACGTGACAATGTAATTGCCGCAGCCTCCGACGGTATTCCTCCCAGCGTATTACTCGGGTCCCGGCGGCACCGACCCGCGAATCGCGTCGGCGCAACCACACTTTGCAATTGCCCTGAATTGCGACGCGTCTAGTTAGTGTGGTTGCCCTAACAGGGCAACCAGACTATAGTACTTGATGAACTTTATTACAGCTAGATAAACAATACTTTGCCGCGCTTCTCCTCCCACAGTTTTTATCCCCCAATGTCGTGCCATATGTAAAAATGACCGTCTTGACCGGGAATCGTGCGCTTGTATTTTGCTAAGAGATTGGTTAAATAGTTTAATTGATATTGATTTATTAGTGCATTAAATTTCCCCATCCGCTTTAATGGAAAAGTGAAAAAACTCAAATTCAAGTATTTTTTTCTCAAAGACCGTAAGGGCTAGAGTTACAAGATTTGGTGGGTAGGTTCAATATTTAGTGCAAAATTATTGGAAAAATAATTACACTAATTGGCCACATGGTGGCGCTATAACAGCCCCCTTTACGTTTTGACCTATAACTCTTGAACCGTAGGTCGTAAAATCAAAATGTCTTTTTCCCTGGATTCCTTGGGTCACTACGCATCTCCCCATATAGGCCACGCCCATTTGCGTCTGGATAGATTTTCCGCCATTTTGAATTTTCTTCAAAACACACTTTTTGCTCCTTTTCCTACAAACTTTGTCCAAATCTCACACAAATCGGTACAGGTCATCTATGGACCCATGCGATAAATCTATCCAAACGGCATTTTGATAGTCCTTACCGTTCGTCTGTAATTGGCTTCCAAAGTTAGCGGGAGGAGCCCGTTTTACCAAAAATGACAAAAATCACGAACGAAACGTCCAATCGATCCCAAATTTGAATCACATGTCGAGGGTGGTTTACTCAACGAATCCCCAAAAGCATTTCCACTTTGACCCAGGGGGCGCCACAACTGCGCAAAAGGTAACCGTTTGATGCAAAAACATGATTTTTGGGGGGATCACTCCTCTCAAATTGAAAAGCAGGTGATCTCAGGAGTGACATGACGATGTCATTGGCCCGCTACATTTGTGGGAGGGGCTTATTTATTTTAGTGGGAGGGGCCTATTTCTTCAAATCAAAACGCCATGTATCACGAACGCAGGATCCAATCAGCACCAAATTCGAATGGCACGTCACGCGGCCTCCGACGGTATTCCTCCAAGCGTATTCCTCAATCCGGCGGCGGCAACCTGCGACCGGCGTCGGCGCAACCACACTTTGCAATTTCCCAGAATTGCGACGCGTCTAGTTAGTGTGGTTGCCCTAACAGGGCAACCAGACTATAGTTAGTGTGGTTGCCCTAACAGGGCAACCAGACTATAGTTCTAGGGATACTTTATTTATTTGTTTCTAGATAAACAATACTTTGAACCGCATCTCCTCCCACAGTTTTTATCCCCCAATGTCGTGCCATATGTCAAAATGACCGTCTTGACCTGGAATCGTGCGCTTGTATTTTGCTAAGAGATTGGTTAAATAGTTTAATTGATATTGATTTATTAGTGCATTAAATTTCCCCATCCACTTTAATGGAAAAGTGAAAATACTCAAATTCAAGTATTTTTTTCTCAGAAACCGTAAAAGCTAGAGTTACCACATTTGGAGGGGAGGTTCATAATTTAGTCCGAAATTATTGAAAAAAATATTACACTAATCGGCCACATGGTGGCGCTATAACAGCCCCCTTTACGTTTTGGCCTATAACTCTTGAACCGTAGGTCGTAAAATCAAAATTTCTTCTCCCCTGGATTCCTTGGGTCACGACGCATCTCCCCATATAGGCCACGCCCATTTGCGTCAGGATAGATTTTCTGCCATTTTGAATTTTCTTCAAAACACACTTTTAGCTCCTCTTCCCATATATTTTGTCCAAATTTCACAAAAATCGGTACACATGATCTCTGGACCCATGCGAGAATCTGGACCTGGAAAGAATTTTGATAGTCCATACCGTTCGTCCGTAAATGGCTTCCAAAGTTAGCGGGAGGGGCCCGTTTTACAAAAAAGCCCACAAATCACGAACAAAACGTCCAGTCAATCCCAAATTTGAATCACATGTCAAGTGTGGTTTACTCAACAAATCCCCAAAAGAATTTCCACTTTGATCCATAGGGGGCGCCACAAATGCTCAAAATGTAACCGTTTGATGCAAAAACCTTATTTTGGGGGGATCAATCCTCTCAAAATGAAACGCAAGTGATCTCAGGAGTTACGTGACAATGTAATTGGCACAGCCTCCGACGGTATTCCTCCCAGCGTATTCCTCGAGTCCCGGCGGCAGCGACCGGCGACTAGCGTCGGTGCAACCACACTCTGCAATTGCCCTGAATTGCGACGCGTCTAGTTCTTGATGAATTTATTCTCCTTCCGGATAAACAATACTTCGGGCTGCTTCTCCTCCCACAGTTTTTATTCCCCAATGTTGTGCCATATCTCAAAATGACCGTCTTGACCGGGAATCGTGCGCTTGTATTTTTCTAAGAGATTGGTTAAATAGTTTAATTGATATTGATTTATTAGTGCATTAAATTTCCCCATCCGCTTTAATGTAAAAGTGAAAAAACTCAAATTCAAGTATTTTTTTCTCAGAAACCGTAAGAGCTAGAGTTACCACATTTGGAGGGGAGGTTCATAATTTAGTCCAAAATTATTTTAAAAAAAATCACACCAATCGGCCACATGGTGGCGCTATAACAGCCCCCTTTACGTTTTGGCCTATAACTCTTGAACCGTAGGTTGTAAAATCAAAATTTATTTTTCCCTAGATTCCTTGGGTCATGACGCAACTCCCCATATAGGCCACGCCCATTTGCGTCTGGATAGATTTTTTGATATTGATTTATTAGTGCATTAAATTTCCCCATCCACTTTAATGGGAATTGCAAAAACTCCCATTCAAGTATTCTTTTCTCGGTAACCATAAGGGCTACAGTTACATGACTTGGAGGGGAGGTTAATAGATTATTGCAAAATTATTTAAAAAAAAATCACACCAGTCGGCCACATGGTGGCGCTATAACAGCCCACTTTACCTTTTGGCCTATAACTCTTGAACCGTAGGTCGTAAAATCAAAATTTCTTTTTCCCTAGATTCCTTGGGTCATGACGCAACTCCCCATGTACGCCACGCCCATTTCCGTCTGGATAGATTTTCCGCCATTTTGAATTTTCTTCAAAACACACTTTTAGCTCCTCCTCCCACATATTTTGTCCAAATTTCACAAAAATCGGTACACATGATCTCTGGACCCATGCGATAAACGTCTCCAAGCTGAATTTTGATAGTCCTTACGGTTCGTCCTTAAATGGCTTCCAAAGTTAGCGGGAGGGGCCCGTTTTACCAAAAATGCCAAAAATCACGAACGAAACGTCCAATCGATCCCAAATTTGAATCACATGTCGAGGGTGGTTTACTCAACGAATCCCCAAAAGCATTTCCACTTTGACCCATAGGGGGCGCCAAAAATGCGCAAAACGTAACCGTTCGATGTAAAAACAAGATTTTCGGGGGGATCAATCCTCTCAAAATGAAAAGCAAGTGATCTCAGGAGTGACGTGACAATGTAATTGGCGCAGCCTCCGACGGTATTCCTCCCGGCGTATGCCTAGAGCCCGGCGGCCGCGACCCGCGACTCGCGTCGGCGCAACCACACTTTGCAATTGCCCTGAATTGCGACGCGTCTAGTTAGTGTGGTTGCCCTAACAGGGCAACCAGACTATTGTTATCCTCCAGAGGCCCTAGCGGTTTAGTTTAGACCGTCTCTCCTCCCACAGTTTTTATCCCCCAATGTCGTGCCATATGTCAAAATGACCGTCTTGACCGGGAATCGTGCGCTTGTATTTTGCTAAGAGATTGGTTCCATAGTTTAATTGATATTGATTTATTAGTGCATTAAACTTCCCCATCCACTTTCATGGGAAAATGAAAAAACTCCCATTCAAGTATTTATTTCTCAGAAACCGTAAGGGCTAGAGTTTCAAGACTTGGAGGGGTGGTTCATGATTTAGTCCAAAATTATTTAAAAAATAATTACACCAGTCGGCCTCATGGTGGCGCTATAACAGCCCACTTTACGTTTTGGCCTATAACTCTTGAACCGTAGGTTGTAAAATAAAAATATTTTTTCCCCTAGATTCCTTGGGTCATGACGCATTTGTGTCAGGATAGATTTTCCGCCATTTTGAATTTTGTTCAAAACACACTTTTAGCTCCTCCTCCCACAAATTGTGTCCAATTTCCTATGTCAAAAATCGGTACACATGATCTCTGGGCCCATGAGATAAACATATCCAAACGGCATTTTGATAGTCCTTACCGTTCGTCCGTAAATGGCTTCCAAAGTTAGTGGGAGGGAACCGTTTTACCAAAAATGCCAGAAATCACAAAGTATTTTTTTCTCGGAAACCGTAAGTGCTAGAGTTAAAAGACTTTGAAGGGAGGTTCATAATTTAGTCCGAAATTATTGAAAAAATAATTACACTAATCGGCCACATGGTGGTGCTATAACAGCGCCCTTTACGTTTTGGCCTATAACTCTTGAACCGTAGGTCGTAAAATCAAAATTTCTTTTCCCCTAGATTCCTTGGGTCATTACGCAACTCCCCATATAGGCCACGCCCATTTGCGTCAGGATAGATTTTCCGCCATTTTGAATTTTCTTCAAAACACACTTTTAGCTCCTCCTCCCATATATTTTGTCCAAATTTCACAAAAATCGGTACCCATGCGATAAACATATCCAAACGGCATTTTGATAGTCCTTACCGTTCGTCCGTAATTGGCTTCCGAAGTTAGTGGGAGGGGCCCGTTTTATCAAAAATGCCAAAAATCACGAACAAAACGTCCAATCGATCCCAAATTTGAATCACATGTCGAGGGTGGTTTACTCAACGAATCCCCAAAAGCATTTCCACTTTGATCCATAGGGGGCGCCACAAATGCGCAAAACGTAACCGTTCGATAAAAAAAACATGATTTTTGGGGGGATCAATCCTCTCAAAATGAAACGCAAGTGATCTCAGGAGTGACGTGACAATGTAATTGGCGCAGCCTCCGACGGTATTCCTCCCAGCGTATTTCTCGCGTCCCGGCGGCAGCGACCCCGCGACCGGCGTCGGCGCAACCACACTTTGCAATTGCCCTGAATTGCGACAATTCTAGTTAGTGTGGTTGCCCTAACAGGGCAACCAGACTATTGTTCTTGATGAACTTTATTTCATGTTCTAGATAAACAATACTTTAGACCGCATCTCCTCCCACAGTTTTTATCCCCCAATGTTGTGCCATATCTCAAAATGACCGTCTTGACCTGGAATCGTGCGCTTGTATTTTGCTAAGAGATTGGTAAAATAGTTTAATTGATATTGATTTATTAGTGCATTAAATTTCCCCATCCGCTTTAATGTAAAAGTGAAAAAACTCAAATTCAAGTATTTTTTTCTCTGAAACCGTAAGAGCTAGAGTTACCAGATTTGGTGGGGAGGTTCATAATTTAGTCCGAAATTATTGAAAAAATAATTACACTAATCGGCCACATGGTGGCGCTATAACAGCGCCCTTTACGTTTTGGCCTATAACTCTTGAACCGTAGGTCGTAAAATCAAAATTTCTTTTCACCTGAATTTCTTGGGTCACGACGCATCTCCCCATATAGGCCACGCCCATTTGCGTCAGGATAGATTTTCCGCCATTTTGAATTTTCTTCAAAACACACTTTTAGCTCCTCCTCCCATATATTTTGTCCAAATTTCACAAAAATCGGTACACATGATCTCTGGACCCATGCGATAAACATATCCAAACGGCATTTTGATAGTCCTTACCGTTCGTCCGTAATTGGCTTCCGAAGTTAGTGGGAGGGGCCCGTTTTATCAAAAATGCCAAAAATCACGAACAAAACGTCCAATCGATCCCAAATTTGAATCACATGTCGAGGGTGGTTTACTCAACGAATCCCCAAAAGCATTTCCACTTTGATCCATAGGGGGCGCCACAAATGCGCAAAACGTAACCGTTCGATAAAAAAAACATGATTTTTGGGGGGATCAATCCTCTCAAAATGAAACGCAAGTGATCTCAGGAGTGACGTGACAATGTAATTGGCGCAGCCTCCGACGGTATTCCTCCCAGCGTATTTCTCGCGTCCCGGCGGCAGCGACCCCGCGACCGGCGTCGGCGCAACCACACTTTGCAATTGCCCTGAATTGCGACAATTCTAGTTAGTGTGGTTGCCCTAACAGGGCAACCAGACTATTGTTCTTGATGAACTTTATTTCATGTTCTAGATAAACAATACTTTAGACCGCATCTCCTCCCACAGTTTTTATCCCCCAATGTTGTGCCATATCTCAAAATGACCGTCTTGACCTGGAATCGTGCGCTTGTATTTTGCTAAGAGATTGGTAAAATAGTTTAATTGATATTGATTTATTAGTGCATTAAATTTCCCCATCCGCTTTAATGTAAAAGTGAAAAAACTCAAATTCAAGTATTTTTTTCTCAGAAACCGTAAGAGCTAGAGTTACCACATTTGGAGGGGAGGTTCATAATTTAGTCCAAAATTATTTAAAAAAAAATCACACCAATCGGCCACATGGTGGCGCTATAACAGCCCCCTTTACGTTTTGGCCTATAACTCTTGAACCGTAGGTTGTAAAATCAAAATTTCTTTTCACCTGGATTCCTTGGGTCATGACGCAACTCCTCATATAGGCCACGCCCATTTGCGTCTGGATAGATTTTTTGATATTGATTTATTAGTGCATTAAATTTCCCCATCCACTTTAATGGGAATTGCAAAAACTCCCATTCAAGTATTTTTTTCTCGGAAACCATAAGGGCTACAGTTACATGACTTGGAGGGGAGGTTAATAGTTTATTGCAAAATTATTTAAAATAAAATCACACCAGTCGGCCACATGGTGGCGCTATAACAGCCCACTTTACCTTTTGGCCTATAACTCTTGAACCGTAGGTCGTAAAATCAAAATGTCTTTTTCCCTAGATGACGCAACTCCCCATGTACGCCACGCCCATTTCCGTCTGGATAGATTTTCCGCCATTTTGAATTTTCTTCAAAACACACTTTTAGCTCCTCCTCCCACATATTTTGTCCAAATTTCACAAAGATCGGTACACATGATCTCTGGACCCATGCGATAAACGTCTCCAAGCTGAATTTTGATAGTCCTTACGGTTCGTCCTTAAATGGCTTCCAAAGTTAGCGGGAGGGGCCCGTTTTACAAAAAAGGCCAAAAATCACAAACAAAACCTCCAGTCAATCCCAAATTTGAATCACATGTCAAGGGTGGTTTACTCAACGGATCCCCAAAAGCATTTCCACTTTGATCCATAGGGGTGCGCCACAAATGCGCAAAACGTAACCGTTTAATGCAAAAACATTATTTCGGGGTGGATCGATCCTCTCAAAATGAAACGCAAGTGATCTCATGAGAGACGTGACAATGTAATTGGCGCAGCCTCCGACAGTATTCCTCCCAGCGTATTCCTCGAGTCCCGGCGGCCGCAGCCCACGACCGGCGTCGGCGCAACCACACTTTGCAATTGCCCTGAATTGCGACGCGTCTAGTTAGTGTGGTTGCCCTAACAGGGCAACCAGACTATTGTTCTAGGGATGCTATTTTCTTTCTAGATAAACAATACTTTGAACCGCATCTCCTCCCACAGTTTATTTTTCCCAATTTAGTGCCATATGTCAAAATGACCGGCTTCACCGGGAATCGTGTGCTTGTATTTTGCTAAGAGATTGGTTGCATAGTTTTATTGATATTGATTTATTAGTGCATTAAATTTCCCCATCCACTTTAATGGAAAAGTGAAAAAACTCAAATTCAAGTATTTTTTTCTCAGAAACCGTAAGAGCTAGAGTTACCAGATTTGGAGGGGAGGTTTATAATTAACTCCAAAATTATTAAAGAAAGAATTACACCAGTCGGCCTCATGGTGGCGCTATAACAGCCCCCTTTACGTTTTGGCCTATAACTCTTGAACCGTAGGTTGTAAAATCAAAATTTCTTTTCACCTGGATTCCTTGGGTCATGACGCAACTCCTCATATAGGCCACGCCCATTTGCGTCTGGATAGATTTTTTGATATTGATTTATTAGTGCATTAAATTTCCCCATCCACTTTAATGGGAATTGCAAAAACTCCCATTCAAGTATTTTTTTCTCGGAAACCATAAGGGCTACAGTTACATGACTTGGAGGGGAGGTTAATAGTTTATTGCAAAATTATTTAAAATAAAATCACACCAGTCGGCCACATGGTGGCGCTATAACAGCCCACTTTACCTTTTGGCCTATAACTCTTGAACCGTAGGTCGTAAAATCAAAATGTCTTTTTCCCTAGATGACGCAACTCCCCATGTACGCCACGCCCATTTCCGTCTGGATAGATTTTCCGCCATTTTGAATTTTCTTCAAAACACACTTTTAGCTCCTCCTCCCACATATTTTGTCCAAATTTCACAAAGATCGGTACACATGATCTCTGGACCCATGCGATAAACGTCTCCAAGCTGAATTTTGATAGTCCTTACGGTTCGTCCTTAAATGGCTTCCAAAGTTAGCGGGAGGGGCCCGTTTTACAAAAAAGGCCAAAAATCACAAACAAAACCTCCAGTCAATCCCAAATTTGAATCACATGTCAAGGGTGGTTTACTCAACGGATCCCCAAAAGCATTTCCACTTTGATCCATAGGGGTGCGCCACAAATGCGCAAAACGTAACCGTTTAATGCAAAAACATTATTTCGGGGTGGATCGATCCTCTCAAAATGAAACGCAAGTGATCTCATGAGAGACGTGACAATGTAATTGGCGCAGCCTCCGACAGTATTCCTCCCAGCGTATTCCTCGAGTCCCGGCGGCCGCAGCCCACGACCGGCGTCGGCGCAACCACACTTTGCAATTGCCCTGAATTGCGACGCGTCTAGTTAGTGTGGTTGCCCTAACAGGGCAACCAGACTATTGTTCTAGGGATGCTATTTTCTTTCTAGATAAACAATACTTTGAACCGCATCTCCTCCCACAGTTTATTTTTCCCAATTTAGTGCCATATGTCAAAATGACCGGCTTCACCGGGAATCGTGTGCTTGTATTTTGCTAAGAGATTGGTTGCATAGTTTTATTGATATTGATTTATTAGTGCATTAAATTTCCCCATCCACTTTAATGGAAAAGTGAAAAAACTCAAATTCAAGTATTTTTTTCTCAGAAACCGTAAGAGCTAGAGTTACCAGATTTGGAGGGGAGGTTTATAATTAACTCCAAAATTATTAAAGAAAGAATTACACCAGTCGGCCTCATGGTGGCGCTATAACAGCCCCCTTTACGTTTTTGCCTATAACTCTTGAACCATAGGTCGTAAAATCAAAAAACCTTTTCCCCTGGATTCCTTGGGTCATGACGCATCTCCCCATATAGGCCACGCCCATTTGCGTCTGGATAGATTTTCCGCCATTTTGAATTTTCTTCAAAACACACTTTTTGCTCCTTTTCCTACATATTTTGTCCAAATCTCACACAAATCGGTACAGGTCATCTATGGACCCATGCAATAAACATATCCAAACGACATTTTGATAGTCTTTACCGTTCGTCCGTAATTGGCTTCCAAAGTTAGTGGGAGGGGCCCGTTTTACCAAAAATGCCAAAAATCACGAACGAAACGTCCAATCGATCCCAAATTTGAATCACATGTCAAGGGTGGTTTACTCAACGAATCCCTAAAAGCATTTCCACTTTGACCCATAGGGGGCGCCACAACTGTGCAAAACGTAACCGTTTGATGCAAAAACATGATTTTTAGGGGGATCACTCCTCTCAAATTGAAAAGCAGGTGATATCAGGAGTGACATGACGATGTCATTGGCCCGCTACATTTGTGGGAGGGGCTTATTTATTTTAGTGGGAGGGGCCTATTTCTTCAAATCAAAACGCCATGTATCACGAACACAGGATCCAATCAGCACCAAATTCGAATGGCACGTCACGCGGCCTCCGACGGTATTCCTCCAAGCATATTCCTCAAGTCCGGGCGGCGGCGACCCGCGACCGGCGTCGGCGCAACCACACTTTGCAATTTCCCAGAATTGCGACGCGTCTAGTTAGTGTGGTTGCCCTAACAGGGCAACCAGACTATAGTTCTAGGGACACTTTATTCTCATTCCGGATAAACAATACTTTGAACCGCATCTCCTCCCACAGTTTTTATTCCCCAATTTAGTGCCATATGTCAAAATGACCGTCTTGACCTGGAATCGTGCGCTTGTATTTTGCTAAGAGATTGGTTGAATAGTTTAATTGATATTGATTTATTAGTGCATTACATTTCCCCATCCGCTTTAATGTAAAAGTGAAAAAACTCAAATTCAAGTATTTTTTTCTCAGAAACCGTAAGAGCTAGAGTTACCACATTTGGAGGGGAGGTTCATAATTTAGTCCGAAATTATTGAAAAAAGAATTACACTAATCGACCACATGGTGGCGCTATAACAGCGCCCTTTACGTTTTGGCCTATAACTCTTGAACCGTAGGTCGTAAAATCAAAATGTCTTTTTCCCTGGATTCCTTGGGTCACTACGCATCTCCCCATATAGGCCACGCCCATTTGCGTCTGGATAGATTTTCCGCCATTTTGAATTTTCTTCAAAACACACTTTTTGCACCTTTTCCATTTTTTTTCCTTCCAAATCTCACAAAAATCGGTACACATGATCTCTGGGCCCATGCGATGAACATATCCAAACGGCATTTTGATAGTCCTTACCGTTCGTCCGTAAATGGCTTCCAAAGTTAGTGGGAGGGGCCCGTTTTACCAAAAATGCTAGAAATCACGAACGAAATGTCCGCTCAATCCCAAATTTGAATCAAATGTCAAGGGTGGTTTACTCAACGAATCCACAAAAGAATTTCCATTTTGACCCATAGGGGGCGCCACAAATGCACAAAACGTAACCGTTTGATGCAAAAACATGATTTTTGGGGGGATCAATCCTTTCTAAATGAAACGCAAGTGATCTCAGGAGTGACGTGACAATGTAATTGGCGCAGCCTCCGACGGTATTCCTCCCAGCGTATTCCTACAGCCCGGCGGCCGCGACCCACGACTCGCGTCGGCGCAACCACACTTTGCAATTGCCCTGAATTGCGACGCGTCTAGTTAGTGTGGTTGCCCTAACAGGGCAACCAGACTATAGTACTTGATAGTAGGGGGTACTAAGCACAAAAAATGGCCAAATCGTTACGCGGCGGATAAAAGCACCAAATTTGGTACACGCACTCTTTAGGATGTATCTCATCATCTCAGAAGGGGTGCCCAAAAATTTGGACCCATTAAAGGGTTTTTTAAAGGAAAAATCAAAAATGGCCGCCAGAAATGACCCATGATTCCTAAAAGTTGATATAATTCTGACATTTTGGCTGATTGTGCTAAATATAACTTTTACATTTATAGTAAATAGACTGATATTAAAGGATTTGGCAAAAATAACCCATGAAAAATGTCTTAAATATTTTTTAAACAACTCTAAATGCCCAAAATTGTCTTAAAAACCACTCTGAATAAGATGACCTTCCACATTAATCCTTTTCTAAGTGATATATTGTCAATGCCAAATATACTTAATTGTTTTCTAAAACTTTTAAAAGACCCTATGAATGATTACCAATACATAATATATTGTACAAATCTTCATATGACCAGAGATCAAGCCCTCTATTGGGGCACAACTCCATAGCGTTTTAATGCCCCAAAAATGTAGGAGAGTGTGGGAGCAGACAGGTTCTCGTGCTTGGAGTGTGGGAGCAGACAGGTTCTCGTGCTTGAAATTAAACAAAGTTGCAACCTTGTGCGGGAAAGCAGAAGATCAAAGACACACACACCAGCACCCCCCCCCCCCCCCTTAAAAACGGTCTGGGGGGCTCACAAAAGCCTGAGTAGACGATAAAATGACCCAAAGTTTTTTTGAAAGTGAAATATCCCTTTAACATGTTGTCCCTGCTACCTGCATGTCACACAGTTAACATGTTGTCCCTGCTACCTTCATGTCACACAACAGTTAACATGTTGTCCCTGCTACCTGCATGTCACACAACAGTTAAGATGTTGTCCCTGTTACCTGTATGTCACACAACAGTTAAGATGTTGTCCCTGCTACCTGCATGTCACACAACAGTTAAGATGTTGTCCCTGCTACCTGTATGTCACACAACAGTTAACATGTTGTCCCTGCTACCTGCATGTCACACAACAGTTAAGATGTTGTCCCTGTTACCTGTATGTCACACAACAGTTAAGATGTTGTCCCTGCTACCTGCATGTCACACAACAGTTAAGATGTTGTCCCTGCTACCTGCATGTCACACAACAGTTAAGATGTTGTCCCTGCTACCTGTATGTCACACAACAGTTAACATGTTGTCCCTGCTACCTGCATGTCACACAACAGTTAAGATGTTGTCCCTGTTACCTGTATGTCACACAACAGTTAAGATGTTGTCCCTGCTACCTGCATGTCACACAACAGTTAAGATGTTGTCCCTGCTACCTGTATGTCACACAACAGTTAAGATGTTGTCCCTGCTACCTGTATGTCACACAACAGTTAAGATGTTGTCCCTGCTACCTGCATGTCACACAACAGTTAAGATGTTGTCCCTGCTACCTGCATGTTACACAACAGTTAAGATGTTGTCCCTGCTACCTGTATGTCACACAACAGTTAACATGTTGTCCCTGCTACCTGCATGTCACACAACAGTTAAGATGTTGTCCCTGTTACCTGTATGTCACACAACAGTTAAGATGTTGTCCCTGCTACCTGCATGTCACACAACAGTTAAGATGTTGTCCCTGCTACCTGTATGTCACACAACAGTTAAGATGTTGTCCCTGCTACCTGTATGTCACACAACAGTTAAGATGTTGTCCCTGCTACCTGCATGTCACACAACAGTTAAGATGTTGTCCCTGCTACCTGTATGTCACACAACAGTTAAGATGTTGTCCCTGCTACCTGTATGTCACACAACAGTTAAGATGTTGTCCCTGCTACCTGCATGTCACACAACAGTTAACATGTTGTCCCTGCTACCTGCATGTGACACAACAGTTAAGATGTTGTCCCTGTTACCTGTATGTCACACAACAGTTAATATGTTGTCCCTGCTACCTGCATGTCACACAACAGTTAACATGTTGTCCTGCTACCTGTATGTCACACAACAGTTAAGATGTTGTCCCTGCTACCACTAAGTGACTGTCACTTCCTGTCACTTCCTGTTTCAGATTATTTTGGGCACCCCTTCTAGGATGTGTTAGGATGACCCAAGGGACATATGTGCCAAATTGTATGCTTTTTGGAGATTCTATAGGCTTTTTGAGTCAATCGCCAGCACTGTAGGCGGCCATTTTCAATTTAGTCAATAACTCACTTCCTGTTGAAGACTTTTTTGGGCACCCCTTCTAGGATGTCTTAGGATGACCCAAGGGACATGTGTGACACATTTTATACTTTTTGGAGATTCTTTAGTTGTCTTTTGAGTCAATCGACAACACTAGGCGGCCATTTTCAATTTGGTCAATAACTCACTTCCTGTTTCAGAATTTTTTGGGCACCCCTTCTAGGATGTCATAGGATGACCCAAGGGACATGTGTGCCACATTTTATGCTTTTTGGAGATTATTTTGGTGTCTTTTGAGTCAACGGTCAACAGTTTAGGTGGCCATTTTGGATTTTGTCCATAACTCACTTCCTGTTTAAGATTTTTTTGGGCACCCCTTCTAGGATGTTTTAGGATGACCCAAGGGACATCTGTATCAAATTTCATGCTTTTATCCGCCGCGTAACGATTTTTCACTTAGTACCCCCTACTATGATGAACTTTATTCTTCTTTCTAGATAAACAATACTTTAGACCGCATCTCCTCCCACAGTTTTTATCCCCCAATGTCGTGCCATATCTCAAAATGACCGTCTTGACCTGGAATCGTGCGCTTGTATTTTGCTAAGAGATTGGTTAAATAGTTTTATTGATATTGATTTATTAGTGCATTAAATTTCCCCATCCGCTTTAATGAAAAAGTGAAAAAACTCAAATTCAAGTATTTTTTTCTCTGAAATCGTAAGAGCTAGAGTTACCAGATTTGGAGGGGAGGTTCATAATTTAGTCCAAAATTATTGAAAAAATAATTACACCAATCGGCCACATGGTGGCGCTATAACAGCCCCCTTTACGTTTTGGCCTTTAACTCTTGAACCGTAGGTCGTAAAATCAAAATTTCTTTTCACCTGGATTCCTTGGGTCACGACGCCTCTCCCCATATAGGCCACGCACATTTGCGTCTGGATAGATTTTTTGATATTGATTTATTAGTGCATTAAATTTCCCCATCCACTTTAATGGGAATTGCAAAAACTCCCATTCAAGTATTTTTTTTCTCGGTAACCATAAGGGCTACAGTTACATGACTTGGAGGGGAGGTTAATAGATTATTGCAAAATTATTTAAAAAAAAATCACACCAGTCGGCCACATGGTGGTGCTATAACAGCCCACTTTACCTTTTGGCCTATAACTCTTGAACCGTAGGTCGTAAAATCAAAATTTCTTTTTCCCTAGATTCCTTGGGTCATGACGCAACTCCCCATGTACGCCACGCCCATTTCCGTCTGGATAGATCTTCCGCCATTTTGAATTTTCTTCAAAACACACTTTTAGCTCCTCCTCCCACATATTTTGTCCAAATTTCACAAAAACCGGTACACATGATCTCTGGACCCATGCGATAAACGTCTCCAAGCTGAATTTTGATAGTCCTTACGGTTCGTCCTTAAATGGCTTCCAAAGTTAGCGGGAGGGGCCCGTTTTACAAAAAAGGCCAAAAATCACAAACGAAACCTCCAGTCAATCCCAAATTTGAATCACATGTCAAGGGTGGTTTACTCAACGGATCCCCAAAAGCATTTCCACTTTGATCCATAGGGGGGCGCCACAAATGCGCAAAATGTAACGTTTAATGCAAAAACATTATTTCGGGGTGGATCGATCCTCTCAAAATGAAACGCAAGTGATCTCATGAGAGACATGACAATGTAATTGGCGCAGCCTCCGACAGTATTCCTCCCAGCGTATTCCTCGAGTCCCGGCGGCCGCAGCCCACGACCGGCGTCGGCGCAACCACACTTTGCAATTGCCCTGAATTGCGACGCGTCTAGTTAGTGTGGTTGCCCTAACAGGGCAACCAAACTATTGTTATAGAGAAACTGAAAAACTTCAAACCGCATCTCCTCCCACAGTTTTTATCCCCCAATGTCGTGCCATACGTCAAAATGACCGGCTTGACCGGGAATCGTGCGCTTGTATTTTGCTAAGAGATTGGTTGCATAGTTTAATTGATATTAATTTATTAGTGAATTACATTTCCCCATCCACTTTAATGGAAAATGGGAAAATGAAAAAACTAGATTTCAAGTATTTTTTTCTCAGAAACCGTAAGAGCTAGAGATACCAGATTTGAAGGGGAGGTTCATAATTTAGTCCGAAATTATTTTTAAAATAATCACACCATTTGGCCTCATGGTGGCGCTATAACAGTCCACTTTACGTTTTGGCCTATAACTCTTGAACCGTAGGTCATAGAATAAAAATATTTTTTCCCCTAGAGTCATTGGGTCATTACGCAACTCCCCATATAGGCCACGCCCATTTGCGTCAGGATATATCTTCCGCCATTTTGAATTTTCTTCAAAACACACTTATTGCTCCTTTTCCTTCAAATTTTGTCCAAATCTCACACAAATCGGTACACGTGATCTATGGACCCATGCGATAAAGATATCCAAACGGCATTTTGATAGTCCTTACCGTTCGTCCGCAATTGGCTTCCAAAGTTAGTGGGAGGGGCCCGTTTTTACAAATAATGCCAAAAATCACGAACGAAACGTCCGGTCAATCCCAAATTTAAATCACATGTCGAGGGTGGTTTACTCAACAAATCCCCCAAAGCATTTCCACTTTGATCGATATGGGGCGCCACAGTCCTTATTAGTGTGGTTGCCCTAACAGGGCAACCAAACTATTGTTATAGAGAAACTGAAAAACTTCAAACCGCATCTCCTCCCACAGTTTTTATCCCCCAATGTCGTGCCATACGTCAAAATGACCGGCTTGACCGGGAATCGTGCGCTTGTATTTTGCTAAGAGATTGGTTGCATAGTTTAATTGATATTAATTTATTAGTGAATTACATTTCCCCATCCACTTTAATGGAAAATGGGAAAATGAAAAAACTAGATTTCAAGTATTTTTTTCTCAGAAACCGTAAGAGCTAGAGATACCAGATTTGAAGGGGAGGTTCATAATTTAGTCCGAAATTATTTTTAAAATAATCACACCATTTGGCCTCATGGTGGCGCTATAACAGTCCACTTTACGTTTTGGCCTATAACTCTTGAACCGTAGGTCATAGAATAAAAATATTTTTTCCCCTAGAGTCATTGGGTCATTACGCAACTCCCCATATAGGCCACGCCCATTTGCGTCAGGATATATCTTCCGCCATTTTGAATTTTCTTCAAAACACACTTATTGCTCCTTTTCCTTCAAATTTTGTCCAAATCTCACACAAATCGGTACACGTGATCTATGGACCCATGCGATAAAGATATCCAAACGGCATTTTGATAGTCCTTACCGTTCGTCCGCAATTGGCTTCCAAAGTTAGTGGGAGGGGCCCGTTTTTACAAATAATGCCAAAAATCACGAACGAAACGTCCGGTCAATCCCAAATTTAAATCACATGTCGAGGGTGGTTTACTCAACAAATCCCCCAAAGCATTTCCACTTTGATCGATATGGGGCGCCACAGTCCTTATTAGTGTGGTTGCCCTAACAGGGCAACCAAACTATTGTTATAGAGAAACTGAAAAACTTCAAACCGCATCTCCTCCCACAGTTTTTATCCCCCAATGTCGTGCCATACGTCAAAATGACCGGCTTGACCGGGAATCGTGCGCTTGTATTTTGCTAAGAGATTGGTTGCATAGTTTAATTGATATTAATTTATTAGTGAATTACATTTCCCCATCCACTTTAATGGAAAATGGGAAAATGAAAAAACTAGATTTCAAGTATTTTTTTCTCAGAAACCGTAAGAGCTAGAGATACCAGATTTGAAGGGGAGGTTCATAATTTAGTCCGAAATTATTTTTAAAATAATCACACCATTTGGCCTCATGGTGGCGCTATAACAGTCCACTTTACGTTTTGGCCTATAACTCTTGAACCGTAGGTCATAGAATAAAAATATTTTTTCCCCTAGAGTCATTGGGTCATTACGCAACTCCCCATATAGGCCACGCCCATTTGCGTCAGGATATATCTTCCGCCATTTTGAATTTTCTTCAAAACACACTTATTGCTCCTTTTCCTTCAAATTTTGTCCAAATCTCACACAAATCGGTACACGTGATCTATGGACCCATGCGATAAAGATATCCAAACGGCATTTTGATAGTCCTTACCGTTCGTCCGCAATTGGCTTCCAAAGTTAGTGGGAGGGGCCCGTTTTTACAAATAATGCCAAAAATCACGAACGAAACGTCCGGTCAATCCCAAATTTAAATCACATGTCGAGGGTGGTTTACTCAACAAATCCCCCAAAGCATTTCCACTTTGATCGATATGGGGCGCCACAGTCCTTATTAGTGTGGTTGCCCTAACAGGGCAACCAAACTATTGTTATAGAGAAACTGAAAAACTTCAAACCGCATCTCCTCCCACAGTTTTTATCCCCCAATGTCGTGCCATACGTCAAAATGACCGGCTTGACCGGGAATCGTGCGCTTGTATTTTGCTAAGAGATTGGTTGCATAGTTTAATTGATATTAATTTATTAGTGAATTACATTTCCCCATCCACTTTAATGGAAAATGGGAAAATGAAAAAACTAGATTTCAAGTATTTTTTTCTCAGAAACCGTAAGAGCTAGAGATACCAGATTTGAAGGGGAGGTTCATAATTTAGTCCGAAATTATTTTTAAAATAATCACACCATTTGGCCTCATGGTGGCGCTATAACAGTCCACTTTACGTTTTGGCCTATAACTCTTGAACCGTAGGTCATAGAATAAAAATATTTTTTCCCCTAGAGTCATTGGGTCATTACGCAACTCCCCATATAGGCCACGCCCATTTGCGTCAGGATATATCTTCCGCCATTTTGAATTTTCTTCAAAACACACTTATTGCTCCTTTTCCTTCAAATTTTGTCCAAATCTCACACAAATCGGTACACGTGATCTATGGACCCATGCGATAAAGATATCCAAACGGCATTTTGATAGTCCTTACCGTTCGTCCGCAATTGGCTTCCAAAGTTAGTGGGAGGGGCCCGTTTTTACAAATAATGCCAAAAATCACGAACGAAACGTCCGGTCAATCCCAAATTTAAATCACATGTCGAGGGTGGTTTACTCAACAAATCCCCCAAAGCATTTCCACTTTGATCGATATGGGGCGCCACAGTCCTTATTAGTGTGGTTGCCCTAACAGGGCAACCAAACTATTGTTATAGAGAAACTGAAAAACTTCAAACCGCATCTCCTCCCACAGTTTTTATCCCCCAATGTCGTGCCATACGTCAAAATGACCGGCTTGACCGGGAATCGTGCGCTTGTATTTTGCTAAGAGATTGGTTGCATAGTTTAATTGATATTAATTTATTAGTGAATTACATTTCCCCATCCACTTTAATGGAAAATGGGAAAATGAAAAAACTAGATTTCAAGTATTTTTTTCTCAGAAACCGTAAGAGCTAGAGATACCAGATTTGAAGGGGAGGTTCATAATTTAGTCCGAAATTATTTTTAAAATAATCACACCATTTGGCCTCATGGTGGCGCTATAACAGTCCACTTTACGTTTTGGCCTATAACTCTTGAACCGTAGGTCATAGAATAAAAATATTTTTTCCCCTAGAGTCATTGGGTCATTACGCAACTCCCCATATAGGCCACGCCCATTTGCGTCAGGATATATCTTCCGCCATTTTGAATTTTCTTCAAAACACACTTATTGCTCCTTTTCCTTCAAATTTTGTCCAAATCTCACACAAATCGGTACACGTGATCTATGGACCCATGCGATAAAGATATCCAAACGGCATTTTGATAGTCCTTACCGTTCGTCCGCAATTGGCTTCCAAAGTTAGTGGGAGGGGCCCGTTTTTACAAATAATGCCAAAAATCACGAACGAAACGTCCGGTCAATCCCAAATTTAAATCACATGTCGAGGGTGGTTTACTCAACAAATCCCCCAAAGCATTTCCACTTTGATCGATATGGGGCGCCACAGTCCTTATTAGTGTGGTTGCCCTAACAGGGCAACCAAACTATTGTTATAGAGAAACTGAAAAACTTCAAACCGCATCTCCTCCCACAGTTTTTATCCCCCAATGTCGTGCCATACGTCAAAATGACCGGCTTGACCGGGAATCGTGCGCTTGTATTTTGCTAAGAGATTGGTTGCATAGTTTAATTGATATTAATTTATTAGTGAATTACATTTCCCCATCCACTTTAATGGAAAATGGGAAAATGAAAAAACTAGATTTCAAGTATTTTTTTCTCAGAAACCGTAAGAGCTAGAGATACCAGATTTGAAGGGGAGGTTCATAATTTAGTCCGAAATTATTTTTAAAATAATCACACCATTTGGCCTCATGGTGGCGCTATAACAGTCCACTTTACGTTTTGGCCTATAACTCTTGAACCGTAGGTCATAGAATAAAAATATTTTTTCCCCTAGAGTCATTGGGTCATTACGCAACTCCCCATATAGGCCACGCCCATTTGCGTCAGGATATATCTTCCGCCATTTTGAATTTTCTTCAAAACACACTTATTGCTCCTTTTCCTTCAAATTTTGTCCAAATCTCACACAAATCGGTACACGTGATCTATGGACCCATGCGATAAAGATATCCAAACGGCATTTTGATAGTCCTTACCGTTCGTCCGCAATTGGCTTCCAAAGTTAGTGGGAGGGGCCCGTTTTTACAAATAATGCCAAAAATCACGAACGAAACGTCCGGTCAATCCCAAATTTAAATCACATGTCGAGGGTGGTTTACTCAACAAATCCCCCAAAGCATTTCCACTTTGATCGATATGGGGCGCCACAGTCCTTATTAGTGTGGTTGCCCTAACAGGGCAACCAAACTATTGTTATAGAGAAACTGAAAAACTTCAAACCGCATCTCCTCCCACAGTTTTTATCCCCCAATGTCGTGCCATACGTCAAAATGACCGGCTTGACCGGGAATCGTGCGCTTGTATTTTGCTAAGAGATTGGTTGCATAGTTTAATTGATATTAATTTATTAGTGAATTACATTTCCCCATCCACTTTAATGGAAAATGGGAAAATGAAAAAACTAGATTTCAAGTATTTTTTTCTCAGAAACCGTAAGAGCTAGAGATACCAGATTTGAAGGGGAGGTTCATAATTTAGTCCGAAATTATTTTTAAAATAATCACACCATTTGGCCTCATGGTGGCGCTATAACAGTCCACTTTACGTTTTGGCCTATAACTCTTGAACCGTAGGTCATAGAATAAAAATATTTTTTCCCCTAGAGTCATTGGGTCATTACGCAACTCCCCATATAGGCCACGCCCATTTGCGTCAGGATATATCTTCCGCCATTTTGAATTTTCTTCAAAACACACTTATTGCTCCTTTTCCTTCAAATTTTGTCCAAATCTCACACAAATCGGTACACGTGATCTATGGACCCATGCGATAAAGATATCCAAACGGCATTTTGATAGTCCTTACCGTTCGTCCGCAATTGGCTTCCAAAGTTAGTGGGAGGGGCCCGTTTTTACAAATAATGCCAAAAATCACGAACGAAACGTCCGGTCAATCCCAAATTTAAATCACATGTCGAGGGTGGTTTACTCAACAAATCCCCCAAAGCATTTCCACTTTGATCGATATGGGGCGCCACAGTCCTTATTAGTGTGGTTGCCCTAACAGGGCAACCAAACTATTGTTATAGAGAAACTGAAAAACTTCAAACCGCATCTCCTCCCACAGTTTTTATCCCCCAATGTCGTGCCATACGTCAAAATGACCGGCTTGACCGGGAATCGTGCGCTTGTATTTTGCTAAGAGATTGGTTGCATAGTTTAATTGATATTAATTTATTAGTGAATTACATTTCCCCATCCACTTTAATGGAAAATGGGAAAATGAAAAAACTAGATTTCAAGTATTTTTTTCTCAGAAACCGTAAGAGCTAGAGATACCAGATTTGAAGGGGAGGTTCATAATTTAGTCCGAAATTATTTTTAAAATAATCACACCATTTGGCCTCATGGTGGCGCTATAACAGTCCACTTTACGTTTTGGCCTATAACTCTTGAACCGTAGGTCATAGAATAAAAATATTTTTTCCCCTAGAGTCATTGGGTCATTACGCAACTCCCCATATAGGCCACGCCCATTTGCGTCAGGATATATCTTCCGCCATTTTGAATTTTCTTCAAAACACACTTATTGCTCCTTTTCCTTCAAATTTTGTCCAAATCTCACACAAATCGGTACACGTGATCTATGGACCCATGCGATAAAGATATCCAAACGGCATTTTGATAGTCCTTACCGTTCGTCCGCAATTGGCTTCCAAAGTTAGTGGGAGGGGCCCGTTTTTACAAATAATGCCAAAAATCACGAACGAAACGTCCGGTCAATCCCAAATTTAAATCACATGTCGAGGGTGGTTTACTCAACAAATCCCCCAAAGCATTTCCACTTTGATCGATATGGGGCGCCACAGTCCTTATTAGTGTGGTTGCCCTAACAGGGCAACCAAACTATTGTTATAGAGAAACTGAAAAACTTCAAACCGCATCTCCTCCCACAGTTTTTATCCCCCAATGTCGTGCCATACGTCAAAATGACCGGCTTGACCGGGAATCGTGCGCTTGTATTTTGCTAAGAGATTGGTTGCATAGTTTAATTGATATTAATTTATTAGTGAATTACATTTCCCCATCCACTTTAATGGAAAATGGGAAAATGAAAAAACTAGATTTCAAGTATTTTTTTCTCAGAAACCGTAAGAGCTAGAGATACCAGATTTGAAGGGGAGGTTCATAATTTAGTCCGAAATTATTTTTAAAATAATCACACCATTTGGCCTCATGGTGGCGCTATAACAGTCCACTTTACGTTTTGGCCTATAACTCTTGAACCGTAGGTCATAGAATAAAAATATTTTTTCCCCTAGAGTCATTGGGTCATTACGCAACTCCCCATATAGGCCACGCCCATTTGCGTCAGGATATATCTTCCGCCATTTTGAATTTTCTTCAAAACACACTTATTGCTCCTTTTCCTTCAAATTTTGTCCAAATCTCACACAAATCGGTACACGTGATCTATGGACCCATGCGATAAAGATATCCAAACGGCATTTTGATAGTCCTTACCGTTCGTCCGCAATTGGCTTCCAAAGTTAGTGGGAGGGGCCCGTTTTTACAAATAATGCCAAAAATCACGAACGAAACGTCCGGTCAATCCCAAATTTAAATCACATGTCGAGGGTGGTTTACTCAACAAATCCCCCAAAGCATTTCCACTTTGATCGATATGGGGCGCCACAGTCCTTATTAGTGTGGTTGCCCTAACAGGGCAACCAAACTATTGTTATAGAGAAACTGAAAAACTTCAAACCGCATCTCCTCCCACAGTTTTTATCCCCCAATGTCGTGCCATACGTCAAAATGACCGGCTTGACCGGGAATCGTGCGCTTGTATTTTGCTAAGAGATTGGTTGCATAGTTTAATTGATATTAATTTATTAGTGAATTACATTTCCCCATCCACTTTAATGGAAAATGGGAAAATGAAAAAACTAGATTTCAAGTATTTTTTTCTCAGAAACCGTAAGAGCTAGAGATACCAGATTTGAAGGGGAGGTTCATAATTTAGTCCGAAATTATTTTTAAAATAATCACACCATTTGGCCTCATGGTGGCGCTATAACAGTCCACTTTACGTTTTGGCCTATAACTCTTGAACCGTAGGTCATAGAATAAAAATATTTTTTCCCCTAGAGTCATTGGGTCATTACGCAACTCCCCATATAGGCCACGCCCATTTGCGTCAGGATATATCTTCCGCCATTTTGAATTTTCTTCAAAACACACTTATTGCTCCTTTTCCTTCAAATTTTGTCCAAATCTCACACAAATCGGTACACGTGATCTATGGACCCATGCGATAAAGATATCCAAACGGCATTTTGATAGTCCTTACCGTTCGTCCGCAATTGGCTTCCAAAGTTAGTGGGAGGGGCCCGTTTTTAATCCCAAAATTTAAATCACATGTCGAGGGTGGTTTACTCAACAAATCACCAAAAGCATTTCCACTTTGATCCATAGGGGGCGCCACAACTGCGCAGAACGTAACCGTTTGATACAAAAACATGATTTTTGGGGGGATCACTCCTCTCAAAATGAAAAGCAGGTGATCTCAGGAGTTACAGGACGTTGTCATTGGCCCGCTACATTTGTGGGAGGGGGCTATTTATTTAGTGGGAGGGGCCTATTTCTTAAAATCAAAACGCCATATATCACGAACGCAGGATCCAATCAGCACCAAATTCGAATGGCACGTCGCGCGGCCTCCGACGGTATTCCTCCATGCGCATTCCTCAAGTCCCGGCGGCGCCGACCTGCGACCGGCGTCGGCGCAACCACACTTTGCAATTTCCCAGAATTGCGACCCGTCTAGTATTAACATTGTTCTTGAACAATGTTAATAAACAATATTTCAAACTGCATCTCCTCCCACAGTTTTTATTCCCCAATTTCGTGCCATATGTCAAAATGACCGTCTTGACCGGGAATCGTGCGCTTGTATTTTGCTAAGAGATTGGTTAAATAGTTTAATTGATATTGATTTATTAGTGCATTAAATTTCCCCATCCGCTTTAATGGAAAAGTGAAAAAACTCAAATTCAAGTATTTTTTTCTCAGAAACCGTAAGAGCTAGAGTTACCAGATTTGGAGGGGAGGTTCATAATTTAGTCCAAAATTATTATACAAATAATTACACCATTCGGCCTCATGGTGGCGCTATAACAGCCGCCTTTACGTTTTGGCCTTTAACTCTTGAACCGTAGGTCGTAGAATAAAAATCTCTTTTCCCCTGGATTCCTTGGGTTACGACGCATCTCCCCATATAGGCCACACCCATTTGCGTCAGGAAAGATTTTCCGCCATTTTGAATTTTCTTCAAAACACACTTTTTGCACCTTTTCCTACAGATTTTTCCCAAATCTCACAAAAATCGGTAAACGTGATCTATGGACCCATGCGATAAACCTATCCAAACGGCATTTTGATAGTCTTTACCGTTCGTCCGCAATTGGCTTCCAAAGTTAGTGGGAGGGGCCCGTTTTACCAAAAATGCCAAAAATCACGAACGAAACGTCCAATCGATCCCAAATTTGAATCACATGTCGAGGGTGGTTTACTTAACGAATCCCCAAAAGCATTTCCACTTTAATCCGTAGGGGGCAGCACAAATGCGCAAAACGTAACCGTTTGATGCCACAACCTTATTTTGGGGGGATCAATCCTCTCAAAATGAAACGCAAGTGATCTCAGGAGTGACGTGACAATGTAATTGGCGCAGCCTCCGACGATATTCCTCCCAGCGTATTCCTCGAGTCCCGACCGGCGTCGGCGCAACCACACTTTGCAATTGCCCTGAATTGCGACGCGTCTAGTTAGTGTGGTTGCCCTAACAGGGCAACCAGACTATAGTACTTGATGAACTTTATTATTCTATATAAACAATATTTCAAACTGCTACTCCTCCCACAGTTTTTATTCCCCAATGTTGTGCCATATCTCAAAATGACCGTCTTGACCTGGAATCGTGCGCTTGTATTTTGCTAAGAGATTGGTTAAATAGTTTAATTGATATTGATTTATTAGTGCATTAAATTTCCCCATCCGCTTTAATGTAAAAGTGAAAAAACTCAAATTCAAGTATTTTTTTCTCAGAAACCGTAAGAGCTAGAGTTACCACATTTGGAGGGGAGGTTCATAATTTAGTCCAAAATTATTTTAAAAAAAATCACACCAATCGGCCACATGGTGGCGCTATAACAGCCCCCTTTACGTTTTGGCCTATAACTCTTGAACCGTAGGTCGTAAAATCAAAATTTATTTTCACCTGGATTCCTTGGGTCACGACGCATCTCCCCATATAGGCCACGCCCATTTGCGTCTGGATAGATTTTTTGATATTGATTTATTAGTGCATTAAATTTCCCCATCCACTTTAATGGGAATTGCAAAAACTCCCATTCAAGTATTTTTTTCTCGGAAACCATAAGGGCTAGAGTTACATGACTTGGAGGGGAGGTTAATAGTTTATTGCAAAATTATTTAAAAAAAAATCACACCAGTCGGCCACATGGTGGCGCTATAACAGCCCACTTTACCTTTTGGCCTATAACTCTTGAACCGTAGGTCGTAAAATCAAAATGTATTTTTCCCTAGATTCCTTGGGTCATGACGCAGCTCCCCATATAGGCCACGCCCATTTGCGTCAGGATATATTTTCCGCCATTTTGAATTTTCTTCAAAACACACTTATTGCTCCTTTTCCTTCAAATTTTGTCCAAATCTCACACAAATCGGTACACGTGATCTATGGACCCATGCGATAAAGATATCCAAACGGCATTTTGATAGTCCTTACCGTTCGTCCGTAAATGGCTTCCAAAGTTAGCGGGAGGGGCCCGTTTTACAAAAAAAAACACAAATCACGAACGAAACGTCCAGTCAATCCCAAATTTGAATCACATGTCAAGTGTGGTTTACTCAACAAATCCCCCAAAGCATTTCCACTTTGAGCCATAGGGGGCGCCACAACTCTGCAAAACGTAACCGTTTGATGCAAAAACATGATTTTTGGGGGGATCACTCCTCTCAAATTGAAAAGCAGGTGATCTCAGGAGTGACATGACGATGTCATTGGCCCGCTACATTTGTGGGAGGGGCTTATTTATTTTAGTGGGAGGGGCCTATTTCTTCAAATCAAAACGCCATGTATCACGAACACAGGATCCAATCAGCACCAAATTCGAATGGCACGTCACGCGACCTCCGACGGTATTCCTCCAAGCATATTCCTCAAGTCGGGGCGGCGGCAACCTGCGACCGGCGACGGCGCAACCACACTTTGCAATTTCCCATAATTGCGACGCGTCTAGTATTAACATTGTTCTTGAACAATGTTAATAAACAATATTTCAAACTGCATCTCCTCCCACAGTTTTTATTCCCCAATTTCGTGCCATATGTCAAAATGACCGTCTTGACCGGGAATCGTGCGCTTGTATTTTGCTAAGAGATTGGTTAAATAGTTTAATTGATATTGATTTATTAGTGCATTAAATTTCCCCATCCGCTTTAATGGAAAAGTGAAAAAACTCAAATTCAAGTATTTTTTTCTCAGAAACCGTAAGAGCTAGAGTTACCAGATTTGGAGGGGAGGTTCATAATTTAGTCCAAAATTATTATACAAATAATTACACCATTCGGCCTCATGGTGGCGCTATAACAGCCGCCTTTACGTTTTGGCCTTTAACTCTTGAACCGTAGGTCGTAGAATAAAAATCTCTTTTCCCCTGGATTCCTTGGGTTACGACGCATCTCCCCATATAGGCCACGCCCATTTGCGTCAGGAAAGATTTTCCGCCATTTTGAATTTTCTTCAAAACACACTTTTTGCACCTTTTCCTACAGATTTTTCCCAAATCTCACAAAAATCGGTAAACGTGATCTATGGACCCATGCGATAAACCTATCCAAACGGCATTTTGATAGTCTTTACCGTTCGTCCGCAATTGGCTTCCAAAGTTAGTGGGAGGGGCCCGTTTTACCAAAAATGCCAAAAATCACGAACGAAACGTCCAATCGATCCCAAATTTGAATCACATGTCGAGGGTGGTTTACTTAACGAATCCCCAAAAGCATTTCCACTTTAATCCGTAGGGGGCAGCACAAATGCGCAAAACGTAACCGTTTGATGCCACAACCTTATTTTGGGGGGATCAATCCTCTCAAAATGAAACGCAAGTGATCTCAGGAGTGACGTGACAATGTAATTGGCGCAGCCTCCGACGATATTCCTCCCAGCGTATTCCTCGAGTCCCGACCGGCGTCGGCGCAACCACACTTTGCAATTGCCCTGAATTGCGACACGTCTAGTTAGTGTGGTTGCCCTAACAGGGCAACCAGACTATAGTACTCTATACTCTTTATTTATTTATTTATAGATAAACTTTATTTCAAACCGCTACTCCTCCCACAGTTTTTATCCCCCAATGTCGTGCCATATCTCAAAATGACCGTCTTGACCTGGAATCGTGCGCTTGTATTTTGCTAAGAGATTAGTTAAATAGTTTAATTGATATTGATTTATTAGTGCATTAAATTTCCCCATCCGCTTTAATGAAAAAGTGAAAAAACTCAAATTCAAGTATTTTTTTCTCTGAAACCGTAAGAGCTAGAGTTACCAGATTTGGAGGGGAGGTTCATAATTTATTCCGAAATTATTTAAAAAATAATTACACTAATCGGCCACATGGTGGCGCTATAACAGCCCCCTTTACGTTTTAGCCTATAACTCTTGAACCGTAGGTCGTAAAATCAAAATTTATTTTCCCCTGGATTCCTTGGGTCACGACGCATCTCCCCATATAGGCCACGCCCATTTGCGTCAGGATAGATTTTCCGCCATTTTGAATTTTCTTCAAAACACACTTTTTGCACCTTTTCCTACAGATTTTGTCCAAATCTCACAGAAATCGGTACATGTGATCTATGGACCCATGCGATAAACATCTCCAAACGGCATTTTGATAGTCCTTACCGTTCATCCGTAATTGGCTTCCAAAGTTAGTGGGAGGGGCCCGTTTTACCAAAAATTTCAAAAATCGCGAACGAAACGTCCAATTGATCCCAAATTTTAATCACATGTCGAGGGTGGTTTACTCAACGAATCCCCAAAAGCATTTCCACTTTGGTCCATAGGGGGCGCCACAAATGCACAAAACGTAACCGTTCGATGCAAAAACATTATAATTTTTTGACCAATCCACTCCATTAAGTTACACATGATCTCTGATGACATGTGACAATGTAATTGGCTTGCACAATTAGTGGGAGGGCCCTACAAAAATTGTTAAAGCCTGTGACTTTATTTGGACAAATAAATAATTTGTATTTTATAATTCAATAAGTTTTATTATTTAATTGATATTTATTGTTAATTAAATGTTTTTTTGTTTTGTTTAGGAAACATTTGACATTTCCTGGGAGGAATCTACCTGCCTTTTGTGGTTTATTATAATAATAAGTATTTTAAATTATCATTATTATTATTATTATTATTACAATTATTATTATTATTATTATTATTATTATTGCTGTTGTTTCGTTATTTTACTTTTTAGTTATAAAAAACAAAATAACTACATAGAAATATTTCAGTAAAAAAAAAAATTAAGACTAATGTAAGGATCATTTTCAGAGGTTAGAAAATATTTTTCATCTCATTAACTCCCTGGGAGGAATCTACCTGCCTTTTGTGGTTTATTATAATAATAATTATTTTAAATTATTCTTATTCTTATTCTTATTATTATTATTATTATTATTATTATTATTATTATTATTATTATTATTATTATTGCTGTTGTTGTTTTGTTATTTTACTTTTTGGTTATAAAAAACTAAATAACTACATAGAAATATTTCAGTAAAATTCATTTTTTAAGATTAATGTAAGGATCATTTTCAGAGGTTAGAACATATTTTTCTTCTCATTAACTCCTTTTAGTCTTTATTTTTATTTTCATTAGCCTAACTTCTTTTTTTTTTAACTTATACTTTACTTTTAGTTTTATGCCGCTGTTCTATCATGATGTAGCCTCGGTCCCAGCCTCACTTATCTGCAGTGGTGGAAAAAGTACTCAAATGTTTTATTTAAGTAAAAGTATCAATACTGCAATGTAAAAAGTACTTTGTTACAAGTAAAAGTCCGGAATTCAAAATATACTTGAGTAAAAGTACAAAAGTATTGGTATCAAAATGTACTTAAAGTACCAAAAGTAAAAGTACCAAAATGTTTGAAAATAGCAGATCTACAAGCTCACAACGCGTCGCGATGTGAGCTTGTAGATCGGCTATTTTCAAATAGCCTAGTTATATAATAGGTCTAAAGTGGTTAATGTATGTTTTATAATGTAATAATTGATATCTGCAAAGTAACTAGTAACTAAAGTTTTCAAATAATTGTAGTGGAGTAAAAGTACAATATTTGCCTCTGAGATGTAGTGGAGTAAAAGTAAAAGTATAGACAATTGGAAATACTCCAGTAAAGTAAAAGTACCTCAAAATTGTACTTAAGTACAGTACTTGAGTAAATGTACTTAGTTACTTTACACCACTGCTTATCTGCGAAAAGAAGATCATGATCATGATGTCACGTCAGATGATGTAACGATACACGTTAGCGTTGCCATGTCCGCTTATTATAAGCGAATTGTGGCTACTTTTTCTCTCAAGTTGCTCGTAAATATTTGTGGTTGTGACTTTTTGGCATTTTTCTTAAAGTGCAGTTTCTTATCGCAAGGAGTTGTGAGCTTGTTGATCGGCTTTTTTCAAATAGCCTAGTTTTTAAATGGCGAAGGGCTCGCTTCTTTTGGGCTTGTTTTCATAGACCTGGTTGCTTGTTTCTGTCGCAAAACCTGGCAACCCTTAAAGCACATGCTGAGACAAGCCACCCCCCTGCTCCCTTACTTCTCAGAACTTGGTTTGCCGGTCGGAGATATAGTAGCGAGAGAAAGTGCTAACCATTAAACTTCATTTGCCTTTATATCATATCTGATCTACACCTTTTCTTCGGAGGAGTTTCATTTCGTCGTCTTTTGTGTGAGGTGAGTAATAATATAATTGTTGTATTATAGTATAATCCGTCTTATTAGCCGCTAACTTTACAAGCTAACGTCGCATCGTCGTGGATGAACGCCAACCTGGTGTTTGCACTTTTCCCCGTTTTGTTCCGTACATCTACTTAAACGTTCACATTTCAAACAAAGTGTTTACCCGATGGCCATGGATGTTATAATTATGTACGGGCCCTCAGAAGTAGCCGTATCTTCCGTATTGTTCAATTAAAATACTTTTAATCCGATCGGTGGCCATTTTCTCATAGAGTTATATTGTATCAGAGTGCAATACACTTCCCAACCGATAGGGTCACACAGTTGAAAGCATGGCGGAAATGGTGAGAGACTGGCCACCGATCGGATTAAAATGTTTTTTATTGAACAATACGGAACATACTGGTACTTCTGTGGGCCCCTACATAATTGTAACATCCGTGGCCATGAGATAACCACTTTATATTTGAAATGTGAACGTTTATGTAGATGTATGGTTCGTATATGGACAAAGTGCAAACACCAGGTTGAAGTTAATTCCATGGCTAGTTCTGTAGGCTAAGCTAAGTTTGTTTTTGGTGTCGGTGAGACATCGTCTCACAATCGACCATATATCTGTATCAATTCATTATATATAACACAAAATGCAGCTTTTAATCGACTATGCATTTGTTTGTTATATATTCTGTTAAAATAAAACTTGTGATTAAGACCGACAACTAGCCACTAACAGGAATTCTCCTGTAGGACTTAAGTAAGTGTGTGTGAGTGTGTGTGTGTGTGTGTGTGTGTGTGAGAGAGAGCGAGAGAGAGAGAGAGAGAGAGAGAGAGAGAGAGAGCGTGCGTGTGTGTCAATACTGTTTTTGCAATATTTTTACAGATTGAAAAGTAGCAGATCTACAAGCTTACTTGTGTGCTTAGAATAAATTACCTCAATGGAAAAAGCACACTTACACTATTGAATATAGCAGATGTAGAAGCTCATTTGTAGATCTACATAAGATGTGGTGTGAGCAACTGTCTATGTAAATCAATAACAAATGTATCTTAAGTTTAAGTTTGTGTCTAAAATAAATATATTTGTTAATTCATGATAAATATGTTTTAATTCATTTGCAGGTGTGGTGGAGATCTTGTTTGTTGGTGACAAGAGCAGACAGACCTCTTCCAGTGTAACACTACTGCAAGCCAGGTTTGTTAAACCTGACACATTTGTAATCATCTAATGTTTCCATTATGAAAATGGTCTTGGGGTCAAAATGGCAGATCTACAAGCTCATAGCGTGCCACTCGGTACTGCGCTATGAGCTTGTAGATCTGGTATTTTTGAAAAATTGTGCAAATCTTTGAATATATATATTCTATAAATAGTTTGTAAAACACGTATGTTGCTATATCAGTGGTGCTCCAACTTTTCCATGTCAAGGACCCTCAAAATGATATGTATTTGGCCGCGGACTCCCATCTTAAAATGATTTTGAAAAAATGGCACATACAAGCTCATTGCGGGTCATATTATATTTTACAAGTGACCTTGTAGATCTGCTTTTTCAGCTTTTCTCACTATTTGATATGTTTGGCAAATATTTGTAGATGCCTTTGAATACTTGCTTGTAGATCTTCTATTTTTGAATAGCCAAAGAAATCTGTAATTGACACATAGATGCGTCCCCGGTCTTAAGGGGTTGAAAGCAGTTACTGTGTTAACCCAGAAGGAGCATACTAGCAGCCCTACTTAAGTAAGACTGTTTGCATACAGTCTGGTGGTATAGTTGCTGTGTTTTCACGTTGTGGATGCAATGTATTATTTAGTATATTCATTTCCATTTGAAAGTATGCTTTAATAAGCACCTGACAAACAAACATGCTCACTTGTGTGTGCCTAATTGTCTTTGGGTAAATCCAGGGCCAGTGTTTAAGGAGGCATCGCTGTCATATTAGATTTATTTGGCTATATATAGATATACAAGCTCATAGCGCAGCACCAAGTGAGCTTGTAGATCTGCTATTTTTGAAAAACCTTTAAAGTTTGCAAACATTTTTAACTCTGATCTGTGCTTCTGGGGGTCTCTGGAACAACTTATTTTTACATAAGGGTCCGCAGCAAAATACATATAATTTTAGGGGTCCTTTGCCAACATTTTTAACTATATGCCATTGGGAGTCCCTGGAACAACATATTTTGAGATTGGGGTCTGCGGCCAAATGCATATCATTTTGGGGGTCCTTGACATGGAAAAGTGGAGCACATTGTGTGCCACTCTACTATGATGAAGTAAGGCAGTGGTTCTCAAACTTGTTAATTTCAAGGACTTTTATGTAGATGTACAGGCCGTAAATGGATAAAGTGCAAACATCAGGTTGAAGTCATGTTTCAGAGCTAGGTCTGTTTGCTACATCATTGTTTTACATAACATCGTTTCACAATCGACCTATTTGTAACAATCCATTATATAACACAAAATGCAACCTTGCATTTGCTATATACATTGTTAAAATTGTGAATAAACAAACACAGACCACTAGCCACTAACAGGATAAAGTAGGGCTGAGATGAGGTGGGTGTGGGGGTCACACATGGTCACACCACTTAACCTTATTTAAAATAGCAGATCTACAAGCTCATTTTCTGAGCTTCTAGATCTGCTATTGTCCCTATATTGACATGCTCACGCCCTTTTGCTCAGACTGTCTGTCTATCTGTGTACGGCGTGAGTACTGTACAGTGTTGCATTGCTGATTTGGTATGTTGGCAGGTGGCATAGATGGACAAATATTGTACTTGTAATCCATTACAATTATTTGAAATCTTACTTTGTAGATTGTGCTTACTGTTTGAAAACAGGCTATATTAACCACTTCAGCCCTATTTAAACTGTAACTATTTGAAAATGGCAGATCTACAAGTTCACAATGCGACGTGTTGTGAGCTTGTAGATTTGCTATTGTCCAATTATCTCCCAAATTGCCAGACATCTGTAGCCATGTGATAACAAGGCATTATACATATTTGAAAATGGCAGATCTACAAGCTCACTGTAAACGTGTAGCCTTATATTAAATAGCCAATCTACAAACTCACTTGTGAGCTTGTAGATCTACTATTGTCTATTGATATGCATGTACTTTAATAGCTTTGTGTCTAAAATATTGTATTTGTTTTTTTACAGCTCTGGCTGTGGACCCAGGTGACAGACACACCATCCCAGACCTACTGCAAGGTGTGTAACATCCTGATCCTATTTTAGATGTAACTATCTAATGTTGGCTTATTGACATTGTCTTGGGGTCAAATACTAGGTTATGGGGGTCTGTGGTCTATGCATAGGCTAAAAAATGGAAGCTCCTTGACATTACAATAGTTTGAGAACCACTGGTATCCAGGTGACAATTATGTGTTGCTTCAGGTTTCAATTGAGTCGTCAGCTGACTGAAAGGTGATAATACAGGATATGCGTGTGACATCATCATCAAACCCGGAAGTTATGCAGGAATGCCTACTGAGTGTCAAAAAAATACTTTCTGGCCTTGACAGCCCATGCATCCAAACAGAAAAGTCATATCTGATTGCACTTTCGGCGGGGGGAAACATTTAAAAAATATATTAAAAATAAATGAAAAAAGTAATGGAAAATTCATGGCCCCCTCACGCATTAGAGTGTCCTACTAATGTGTGAGGGGGCCTTTATTTTGCCATAACTTCTTTCATTTTTTTTAAATATATTTTTTTAATGTTTATTTTATGTGAAAGTGAAATATCCCTTTAAACAATGTTAAACTCACTTTGCATGTTGCTTTGCCACTCGCTTTGCCACTCGATGTGCCATTCACTTTAAGCATGCTCATATCCTCTATAGGGGGTGATTAGAGGTATTGAATAAATTGCCCATGTTGATGCCCATTAAAGGAGGAGTTCACCCAAAAAATGGGTTTCTTTGCTATTGTCCCGGTTATAGAAAGCTATATAAATGGTGCATTTATATAGCGCTTCTATCCGCAGCGCTTTACATTGATTGTGCCATTAACCCATTCACACACACATTCATACACCGATGGCGGAGGAAACCATGCAAGGCACCAACCTGCTCATCGGGAGCAATTAGGGGTTCAGCGTCTTGCTCAAGGACACTTCGACACTAACTCTAGGGGAGCGCCCCAGCCCGGGATCAAACTGGGAACCTTGTGGTTTTCCAGTTCACTCTACCCGGCCACTCTACCACTGAGCCACTGCCGCCCCATATGCTATATGCTGATAGCCATCATTGCTTTGTGTTTGTTTAGTAACAGGGAACACCCTGTCTCTGCAGGTCCCTTTTAAACAGAAAATAAAGGGTGGGTTGCCAATTTCATCCAATCATAATCAATAAATTGATTGGATAGGCTGGGTCCTGTATGAGTTCTCTCTCCTGATTGGATGAAATTGGTCTCTCAAATTCACAATTTCGTATTAAAGGCAGTTACTGTATTCACCCAGAAGGAGTATACTAGCAGTATCACCCCTACTTAAGTAAGACTGTTTGCATACTGGTACATTGGTGTAGTTAACTGGTATAGTTGCTGTGTTTTCACGTCGTGGATGCAATGTATTTTTTAGTATATTCATTTCCATTTGAAAGTATGCTTTAATAAGTACCTGACAAACAAACATGCTCACTTGTGTGTCTAATTGTCTTGCGGTCAATCCAGGGCCAGTGTTTAAGGAGCCATTGCCAATATCGATAGCTTGATTTACGTATATTGTGATAAGTGCTAGGCATGCCTGAATTTTTTATTAACCCTTTAAGACTGGGATCGCTGCCATTTTAGATTTCTTTGGCTATTCAAAAATAGCAGATATACAAGATCATAGCGCAGCACCAAGTGAGCTTGTAGATCTGCTATATTTGAAAAATCTTGAAAGTTTGCAAACATTTTTAACTCTGATCTGTGCTTCTGGGGGTCCCTGGAACAACACATTTTGACATAAGGGTCCGCTGCCAAATACATATCATATTGGGGTTCCTCTGCGAACATTTTTAACTCGGATATGTGCTTCTGGGAGTCCCTGGAACACCATATTTTGAGATGGGGTCTGCGGCCAAATGCATATCATTTTGCGGGTCCTTGACATGGAAAAGTGGAGCACCAAGACACGTTGGCAGCTAGTAGATCTGCTATTTTTTACTCTTATTGTATGCCACTCTTGTATGATGATGTAGGGCAGTGGTTCTCAAACTTTTATGTAGATGTACTGGCCGTAAATGGATAAAGTGCAAACACCAGGTTGAAGTCATGTTTCAGAGCTAGCTCTGTTAGCTACATCATTGTTTTTCATAACATTGTGTCACAATCCACCTCCGCCTATTTGTAACAATCCATTATATAACACAAAATGCAACCTTGCATATGTTATATATATTCTGTGAAAAATTGTGATTAATAATCCAGAGGCCCAACGAGCCATCGTTAGCCTACTAATGTTACACAGCTGATTGGCAACATGCGTTAAACGCATCCACCACATTACTCTGATCTCCAAACAAGTTGGAGAACACTTTTACTTTGGCTGGTCAATTTAAGATGACAACAGCAACAAAGGTTATTAGTAGACCTGTATGTATGATGATCAGTTAATATTCCAGACAGTGGTGTATCCAAGACGAAGAAGAATTTATAATTTTGTCTAAAATACAGTATTTTTGATTGATATTTTCAGCTGTGGCGTGGCTGTACACCGGACCTGATATCTTGGCCAACACAGCTGTGGACTGAGGGGACCATCCCAGACTGCACTACTGCAAGGTTTGTTTAACATAACATGACACCAAGCGTTTTAGATCTAACTATCTAATGTTAGCATATGGAAATTGTCTTGGGGTCATCCATTCTGTTTTTAATGAATCATTGCCAATATATATACTCTATGTAGCTTAACTCTTTAACTGCCATATCAAGCAAAAAAAAAAACGGTGATTTTACTGTACCTTTGAAAAATCATGGAATAATCTCTGTGACTGCCGTCCTCACAGAGATCGGTGCATTACATGCATGGGGTTATCAAGATTCCCAGGAGGGGTCCCCAAATTATTTTGTTGGTCCCCAGATTATTAGCTTAATTGAAACACATTTTCTTTATTTTTTAAATGCCAACTGACCCAACTCCTATTATTTTTAGCTTATTTTGCACACTTTATTGTCTCCGCCAGGCCGGAAGGCATGGCTGAGACTGTTTTGCACCCTGTGTGTGTGTGTGTGTCATTCTGTCTGTGGACAGTCAATCTCTGGTATCGTTGGCTTGATGGCAGTAAAACTGTGCACACACGCTCTCTGGATGCCAGAGCAGAATTATGTCCCAAATCAGTCACATGGGCCTGTAATTGTACCACCAGGAGGCCGATTTTTGCAAAACACACTTTTGACCGTGCTTCTACACATGTTGTCCAAACATGGCGCTAATCGGTACACAGTATCTCTATTGTCATTAAACAAAACCGGTCTTTCAGATTTGTCATATTCCATCCTCATTGGCTTCCAAAGTTTGCAGGATTGCTCCGTTTTGAACAAAATGCCTCAAATCATGAACACGGCGTGCAATTTCTGTGACATTTTGCAAGCACATTCCCACTTGGCAGAGGAAGAAATGCCACTTGAAAAATGTCACGTCAGCCTCATGGTGGCGTTATAGAAGGTCGATTCATGTTTTTACCTATAACTGCACCGATCTGTGTAAAACTTTGTATGCACACTCCCTAGTGGCCAAGAAAGCCTTTGCCCTGCATTTTTCACATCTGCCTTTTATAGCGCCATCAGGTGGCTGACTTGTGTAAAACTTATTTTTGATATTACTCATTCAGATTTTATCCAAATTGCATGCAAATAGTCATGTGATCAAGATGGATCTGTTGGACCTTTCATATTCCATCCTGATTAGCTAAGATTGACATCTAAAGTGGGCAGCAGTGGCCTATTTTGAACAGAATACCGCAAATTATAGCACCGTCTGATTGCGGTGAAACTTTACACGCACATTCGCACTACTTTGAGATACAAGTGCCACCCTCTTAAAGGTAGGGTAAGTGATATTTTTGGGTTAAAACAAAAAGTATTTTGTTAAAAGGTTAAAGCACTATATTCTGATAATAATCATTGCTATAGAGTGTTTTTTCAGTAACAGGAGTCTCCCCGTCTCTCCAGCTCTTTAATAAACAGAAAATACATTTTCTGGTAGGTGTCAAAATCTCAGCCAATCAGGAGAAAGTACCCATTTTTAAGCTTAATTTTTATAGTGTTCCAGTTCAAATTTTTCCTGCTCATTCCTTAGTGTCATCACTTCCAATTTCACTTGTTTAATCTATATCTTGATTGAGTTCTCTATCCTGATTGGATAAAATTGGAAATGAAACTGAAACTGAAACGAAAATGCATTTTCTGTTTTATAAAGAGCTGGAGAGACATGGAGACTCATTATATGGACAGGACACTCTATAGTAACGAGCACTATCAGAACATAGACCCATTTTGCAATTATTTGAATAATTGCAAATCACTTACCCTACCTTTAACATTGCCCTATTATAGTTCCATCAGGAGGCCGATTTTTGCAAAACAATTGTTTTTAGATTAGTCCCACAAATGTTGTCCAAACATCACGCAAATCGGTACACATTATCTTCATAGTCAATTGATCAAAACAAATCTGTCCAGTTCATATTCATCCTGATTGACACATTCCAAACATTGCTGGCCCACAATAACCTACCTGACCTGGTGGAGACCTGTGCTCCGAGAAGCACTTTCTCTAGTTGCATTCTGTTTCCACACATTTTCAAAAGGTCATGACTATATAGGATTCAATTTAGTCAAAGTCTTAATCAAAACATTCAAATGGAATAAAACAAAATGGTTACACCATTACTCTACAGATAAATGGTAACATTAGTGTTTGCAACAGTAAACTTATAAATTAATGCATTATTTCCCCACACTGCTATACCTAATATAAACTATGCAGATGATATGCGTACTTCAATTCTATGGTGTACTCATCATATACATCATCTTTGGTATACATATATGCTTATGTAATACTTTCTCTCTTTAGTTATACTTTTCCAAATGTTTTGGTTAATATTGTATAAAATGTTGAATAGTTAAAGTTTAACAAGGGATAGTTAGCTTTGTTTGATATAGCCATAATAGCATGAATGGTAGATGGATATAAAATAAAATAAGCACCATACATACAAATGCAGCTGTTAGATTGCTAACACATCAATAATGCACATTATGGAAAGATGAGAGAACTCAACGCAGTCAGAGAAATTACTTCATATGTACCGATACTTGATCATAGACAAAGATTGTAATCAAAAATGTGCCCTTTAAACAGCCATAACTCCAGTTCCGAACATGCTTAACGCGCCAAACTTGGTATGTGCAATAGTAGCTATAACACTTCAAATGGCTATGCTTCAGTGACCCATGTCATAGCAGTGCAACATAGGACTAGGTTTGAAGGCTGCGCAACGGCCTGAAAATCTACCGTCATAAATCTAATTATATCTAAAACTATAGCGCTAGTCTGAAATTGTTCTTTTTTTTTTCTAGTGTTCATCAGATCGGAACAGCTCTTCTGGTGACTGTTTAACGGTAAGTAAGTTAATTCTAGAAGCCTAGAGTGATTTGTGACTAATGCTACACTAGTATTGAAGGTGTTTTTTGGTAAAGAGTGTAAATTCTAATAAAAGTTCAGATCTAAAACTTGGTGACATCATGCCTCGTCGTGGGAAGAGATCTTTCGCTAAAAAGAAATGCTGGGATGCTAAATTGGCCCATACAGATTCACCAAACGGTTGCACAGAGGTCGATGAAGGGACACAAAATATATTTAGTCCAGCCCTGGAGTCTGTGGTAGAAATAGGTCAGCAACATGCACAGTCTGATGTTGAAGAACAAGACAACATTGGCGAGGCCATGGACCTTTCCAACAATGACCCTGTACAACAAGCATGCACCGTGCCACCCTCTGTGAAATCTGTGCAGGCATCCAAAAGCCAAAATCATCATAAGTTTTCCCAAATGTCAAAGAATCGGCAGTGTACATGCATGGGTCTGACATTTTTGGCACACCAACATGAAGGTCTTGACTTGAAGATGGATGATCTTGACAAGATACTGGACAAGGGAGACAGTCTGTATAAAAGAACAATAGAACAACTAAAAAGACAAAAGCTGTTTAAGTCATGCCAGCTGACAATGGAGGAAGTACCTCTCAAGGTGGAAACGGAATACAATACATACTCCGTGAAAAAATCTGACGTGGACATGGGATATATGAGAGCTGAGGGAGAGCCCTACCGACGGCATTGGTGGCTGAAGCTTCAGGAAAGACTTAAGTGTCTGTCTGAGAATGTCAAATATGCACTCCTAACAGTGTCACCACACACCATTGCTGTTTTTAGAGACAGGTCTGGAAGATATGGACTGTTTGACTCTCATCAGAGAAGTGCTGATGGCCTACCGTTGCCTGGAGGAAAAGCTGTAATGATGACCTTCACTCAGTTGGATGATCTATTCGCTAAGATTGACCAGCTAATTGACTTCTCACACTCAAACACTATTGACAAAATGCAGTTTGACTTCATGCCAGTGACATTTGAACAGACAAATGCTCGGTCACCCCATCTGTCAACAACACAAGTTCATCCTGACAACCTGATTAACAAAGAGCCTGTCGATCTAACTAGCCAGGATGAAACAAACACTGAACCTCCAATCACCAAGCATTCTCTGCAGGCAGGCCATTCACCATCAACACAAGTGATGTCAGACACTTCAAATGAAGGAGCCAACAAAATGAGTCAACAACGGAAACGGAAAATAATGAGGAGACAAAAGGACCAACTGCAATCTGATACCAAGGAAAAACCTAGGACTCCGAGGAAGGAATACATGAACAAATACATTGCCATGAGATGTATAACGGATGCAAAATTCAGGACACGGCAAAAACAATTTAAGAACTCATACTTCACAAGAACATACAATGAAGATGAGGAGTTCAGAGGGCAGCATCAAGTCAAAATGAAGGTATATGGCAAAAAGAGGTTCAAAGGAGATGAGGAGTTCAGAGGGCAGCATCAAGTCAAAATGAAGGCTTATGGAAACAAGAGGTTCAAAGGAGATGAGGAGTTCAGAGGGCAGCATCAAGTCAAAATGAAGGCTTATGGAAACAAGAGGTTCAGAGGAGATGAGAAGTTCAGGGAAAAGGTTAGGGAACACATGAAGTCCTACATGGCCCGCAGATGCAAAACGGACACATTCTTCAACATGCGCCGTGACATCCGACGTTCAATGAGAATAAGAAATTATTACAAGGACTTATGTGATGACCTGCGCAAACGGAGCATTGCTGTAAAAGCAAGGAAAGATTTAGCTACTGCGAGGATAGATTTAGCTCCCGCACCCACACAGAATGAGCTACTGCAAGGCGCTATAGCGAGTTTCCAGAACGTCATAAAACATGGACCAACTTTTGTTTGCACAACGTGCCATCGGACTCTTTTCTCTGATCAAGTGTATGTTTGTCATCGGTCAAATTACACGATCAAACCCCGCGTGGTTGCTGCCTGCTTAACAGGCAAATACCTTCATTCGTGTGATGATCAATGTGGAGGGCCGGAAGATTGCACTGTACCCGAAGAAAGGCGAAAAGAGTGGATTTGTCAATGCTGTCACAAAAGTGTAGTAGCAGGAAGAATGCCACGCTTGGCTGTCGCAAACAACCTGGAACTTGCACCCATTCCTCCAGAGCTCCGCCAACTCAATGTGCTGGAAAGACAAATATCGGCAATAGACATACCATTTGCCAAGATTCTCACACTTCCTAAAGGCAAACAGAGTGCTATATATGGTGCTGTGGTGTGCGTGCCAGCAGATGTGGAAACCACAGTAAACACCCTACCCAGAAGGCTCGACTCATCCCGTTTGTACAGGGTGAAACTGAAGAGACGTCTGCGGTACAAAGGTTATCATTTGTTTCACACTGTCAATATGACCAATGTCTTACTGGGCTTGAGGAAACTCATCGAGACACACCCCGACTACAAAAACATCACAATCCGAGATGATGAGAGCATCAACGATGAAAATGTGGAGGGCCATCTTGAAGACCTACCCACTGTTGAACTTGAAGACCTACCCACTGTTGAACAGACGGGCACAGACGAAGTCATGGACAGTTGTGACGACGCCGAAATGATGGAAGTAGCCGATGCGACTGAAACCCTCGACCCATCACAGAGAGTGGATCAACATCCACCCACTGCCCAAGATGAGCAAGATGCGCTGAGACCTGGACATGGCCTGGACAGTTGCTTGGAACCGGATGACATTGGACAAGAGACAATGACATACGGAGATGGCATATTCTGCATCGCCCCAGCTGAAGGAAACAGGCCTGTCAGCTATAGCACAGCCCCTAACCTCGAAGCAAGGGCCTTCCCTACATTGTTTCCAACTGGAGAGAACACGTTGGATCGGAAGAGAAAGCTCAAACTGACACCAAGCAGGTACTTCAACGCAAGGCTTTTCAATGTTGATGATCGTTTTGCAAGAGACCAAAGCTATCTCTTTTTTGCCCAGTTTGTTACAGAGACCCACTTGGCAAAAAACACCATCTCAATTCAATTGAGGAAGGGCAAACCCTTTACCAAGGATGGTCGCAGGATCTCCAACAAGATGTTGCAGGACAAGCATGAAGTTGAGAGACTGGTCAGAAACCGGGATGCAACAAGGTTCATGCAACCCCTTAGGGGGACGCCAGCCTACTGGCAGAAGACCATGTATGATTTGTTTGCCATGGTCCGTCAGTTAGGCCCACCTACCTTCTTTTTGACCTTAAGTGCTGCAGAATTCAGATGGCCAGAGGTCATAACGGCAATAAAAGCACAGCAAGGCCAAATAGTGGATTTTGACAAGCTGGACTGGAATGAGAAATGTGACATCCTCAGAAGCAATGCAGTGACTACCATGCGAATGTTTGACAAGCGAGTTCATTCTGCGTATTCAAAACTGCTGCGGTCTGATGCTCGCCCAATCGGACACGTCATAGACTGGTTCCATAGAATCGAGTATCAAAACCGGGGTTCGCCGCATGTTCACGCCTTAATGTGGGTAGCCGACGCCCCCAAACTTGGAGAAGACTCGGACGAGAAGATATGCGAATTTGCGGACCGCTACATTTCGTGCCAGCTGCCTGATCCAAACGAAAATCCTGTGCTTCACCGAATTGTCCAAGAAGTTCAGATGCACAGCAAAAACCACACAAAGTCCTGTAAGAAAGGTAACAAGACATGCAGGTTTGGATTCCCCAAGGCACCAGTGGACACAACCTGGTTAACTAACCCAACGCCAGTTGATCCAATGGAGGAAGTCACGGATGAAAACGAAAGGGGCGCAACAGGAGGAAATGAAGGAGCAAACGAAAGTGCAAAGAGGAGTACCGAAGGCATAGGCAAACAACAGAGGGCAAGAGCACAAGCTGCTTTGGCCAAACTCAAACCTCTGTATGATCTACTTCTGGACTTGCCATCAGAACTGACCGATCTCTCAGAGTTGCTGGCAAAGTGCAATTTGACTCACGAAGAGTACGACAGCTATCTTGAAGACTTGAGGAATGTCCAGGTCCTCTTGATGAAGCGTGGAGTCAAGGACTGCTATGTGAACAACTACAACCCAGTTTTGCTGGAGGCCTGGAATGCCAACATGGATATCCAGTTTGTCCTGGACCACTTTGTTTGCATCTCATACATGCTGTCCTACATATCCAAGGCCGAACATGAGATGGGTGAGCTTCTGAAACAAGTAGTCGAAGGCATAGACCCCACAAAAGTGACCGAAAGGGGTGCAATGAACGAACTTGTTCACGCATATGTGAAAAACAGACAGGTTAGCTCTCAGGAGGCAGTGGCCCGAACTTGCAGCTTGCAATTGAAGGAATGCTCCCGCGAAGTTGTCTTCCTCCCGACGGATGACAATGCAATGAAAATGAGCCTCCCGCTCAGCTTGCTGCAGAAAAGACCAGCCGATTCGAACCAAGTGTGGATGTCAGGGCTTCTTGACAAATACAACGCCAGACCCAAAACACTGGTGTTTGACAACATGTGTCTAGCAGAATTTGCATCCGAGTACAGGATTGTGTACGGTAGCGAAGCAAAAAAGCCAGATTGCCTGAAGCTGTCTGACAACATGGGAACCATTAAGAAGCGCTCGACGGATGGCCGACCCGCGGTTATCAGATACGCGAAGTTCTCGGAACAGAAGGACCCCGAGAAATACTTCGGCAACTTGCTGAAGGCTTACCTTCCGCATCGCTATCAGACCACACTGAAAACCGCAATCTTCCCCACCTACAAGGAGTTCTACGACTCTGCGTCTGTGAAAATACCTGGACAAAAATGGACATGCCGCGCAAATGCCATTGTTGATGAGAACAAAATGAGGTATGAAAAACACAGCAAATCGATGGAAGAAGCATTAGAGGAATTCATGAAGCATGGCCCTGCGGAAGATGCGTGGGCCAACATTGCCCCAGAAAATGAGCTCGAGCGGATGGAATGTCTTGCCGAACAAGATCAAGATCCACAGGCAGACGACGAACAAGACGACGTCCCAGAGTTCAGTTGTCAAGAGGTGGGTACAATTGTTGGTCACAGGGTATCGGCTCCGCAAATGAGCCTCGATTATCTGCGTTCAATGTGTCGAAACCTCAACCGGACTCAAGCCTCCATCTTTCACTCTGTACGTGAATGGTGCTTCAAGAGCGTACTCGACCAGAAACCCGAACCCTTCTTCTTCTTTGTCACTGGGGGTGCTGGAACTGGCAAATCACACCTGATCAAGTGCATCTACGGTGAGGCAACACGGATTCTCCGTCGACTCCCCAGACTGTTTGAGGAGACGGATGCATCCATGCCCACAGTGCTGCTGTCTGCGTTTACAGGAACTGCGGCATACAACATCGCGGGAAACACACTGCATTCCCTGTTGAAGTTGCCAAGAAAATTGAAACCACCCTACATAGGACTGGGAAACAAATTGGATGACGTGAGGGCAAAGCTGGGAAATGCGGAGATCATCGTCATAGATGAGGTGTCGATGATTTCAAAGGCTATGTTTATCTACATCCACTGGAGACTGCAAGAGATTAAAGGCAGTAAGAGGCCATTCGGCGGCATGTCGGTACTTGTAGTAGGCGACTTTTACCAGCTCCCTCCAACGTCAAGTGGGAAACCGCTCTGTGTGCTCGAGGAAGGCAAACCGGACCTTCTGCTCGAACACTTTCAGATGATCACGTTGACCGAGATCATGCGACAGAAAGATGATCTGCCCTACGCAGAGCTTCTGAATAGGTTGAGAGTCAAAGCGAAGAAGGATCCGCTGAGTGACGGAGACAAAGCACTCCTTGCTCAGAGAGTGACTGTGCGTGACCGTTGTCCTAAGGATGTTGTGCACATCTTCGCAACCAACAAAGAGGTGTCCGAACACAACGCCAAATCTTTGTCTGCGCTCCACAGCCACATCGTCAACATACCCGCGGAAGACTACAAGCAAGTCCATAACCACAAGACTCGCCTTGCCAGTCCCTGTACAGGAGAGCAGAACGATCTTCTTGACAACTTGCAGGTTGCAGAAGGCGCCCCAATCGTGATCATCAGGAACATAGATGTGGAGGATGGCCTTGTGAACGGGACATTTGGCAAGATGGCTAGTGTAGAGATGCACGTAAACGAGGACGGGAGTAGAGTAGCCAAGCTTTGGCTTGTAGTAGACAAGCCTGAAGCAGGACAGAAATACCGGAAAACTACACCTGGCAGTACACAAGTGTACGTCGAGAGATATGAGGAACACCTGAGCAATAACACGCTTCGTAGGCAATTTCCCATCAAGTTGGCATATGCTTGCACAGCTCACAAAGTCCAAGGCATGACTACACAATCTGCTGTGGTTTCCTTGAAACGGATCTTCCAACCAGGCATGGCCTACGTTGCCCTCAGTAGGACAACGTCATTGCAAGGATTGCACATCATTGACTTCGATGCGAAGAAAATCTATGCTGATCCTGCAATCACAGCTGCCCTGGAATCCATGAAGACCGCCTCACTGGACAGTGTTATGCCACTGTTGAAGTATCGAGAGACGACAGGCCAGGCGCAAACACTCGCGATTGTCCATCACAACACGCAAAGTTTACCGGCACACATTCAGGACATCAAAAAACATCACGAACTGACCCATGCAGATGTCCTGTGCTTGACCGAGACGCATCTCACCGGCTCCTTTGTGGCTGACAGTCTCCAATTGGATGGATACACCATGTTCAGCCGCAACAAGCACATCTCGTACACCAGCCGTCCTGAACGTGCAGAACAGAATGGCGGTGGCGTCGCTGTGTATGTGAAGGACCATTTCCAGGCATGTGAAAAGCGTTACCTACACAATGTGACAAACCTCGAGTTTGTGGTCGTCAAGATAGAGTCCCCTGTCAAGCTTCTGATCGCTGCAGTGTACAGACCACCACGTTACGATGACCCGTTCATGGAAAATCTGAAGGCGCTTCTGGACTCCTTAGAAGTGATGGACCACCATCCCATCGTAGTCTGTGGTGATTTCAACGAAAATCTACTGGCCAGTGTAGGTACTCCGATAGCGATGCTGCTCGAGTCCAGAGGATACACACAACTGATCAAGGAGAAGACTACTGACAAAAACACGCTGTTGGATCACATTTACATCTCAAGACCAGAGCAATGTCTACAGTCTGGAGTACTACGTACGTACTACAGCTACCATGATCCTGTGTATTGCGTATTATCCTCCGATCAGGACTAGTGCATAGCCTGCAAGACAAGCTTGCAAACACTGGAACCATGTAGACCTTAGTTTCAAGGACATCGTGCTCTTTCCCACCAAACGCATTCTGACCTGCTCTTATAAATCACATCTGCCGCACTCAATAACAAAAGGATTGCGAACAATGGAACCTCTTGATCACCAACCCTGTCATTGGATATATCACTGGAACATGTGAATGAGCTGCCCAAATAGTGGTCACCAGAGATGATCGTTTGACGGTATGAACTATTCATAGCCAACGCTACATCATTCTCTGGTGCCACTCCAGCGCAAAGTCTCATCTGCCACACTAAATAACAAACGGATTGCGAACAATGGAACCTCTTGATCACCAACCCTGTCATTGGATATATCACTGGAACATGTGAATCAGCTGCCCAAGTAGTGACCGGGCCTCATCGTAGCCGCACCTATACTTTGGAATCTCCCATTACGCAGCAGCCAAATCTCACCTTTTTTCTCTTGTCGCTAGTATTATTCATATTGTAGCATTGTTTTGTCTTTTTTCATAATTACTGATTGTGAAGCATTTGTTTGAAAAGAACACTAACACTTGTTTCCCTGTTTTTCAGAAGCCGTCCAGCACTGATATTGTTTTTGCCTTTAACCATTTTCTACATTTCAGGAATGTTCTTTGTGAATAATTGTCATATTTCTAATTGTCATTTATGTTGTGGGTCGTGAACCGGTAGTACCCAATTTCTATAAACACAATATTGGCCATCCCTGAATGTAATAACAAACTCACACATAAAATAATCAATTCTAAAAAATGCATAACAAACTATTTTGGATTGTATACTGCCTTTTCATGACCCACTACCTTATATTTACATGTGCATGTTGTAAATGTTTTAACTCACCATTTGTTTTTAGGGCTGTAAGACTGTAACACTTATTAGGACTAAATTATTTTTTAATAAATGTTGTCAAAAAATTTAATTTTATTCAAACAGCCAATATACAAGCATTAAAATAGGACTTAATTTCTTAATTAAACTAATAAATGTAATCCCAAAATAATTATGGAAAATGTTACACATTGATTCATTGATAAATACAAAATTAGATATCTACAAAATACACTTTGAGATAATTCACTTAATCAATATAGTTGCAGCCCTAAAAGTTTTACTTATTTTTCAGAATGTTACATTTATTAGTTTGTTTAATATATTTACCAGGAGCTTGCTTGATCGCCTTTTTTAACAAAGGGGTCGGTGCAAGAATTTTTTCCCCGTGCACTCCTAAATTGGCTGAAATAGGAGGCGGGTTTTTTGCTTCACCCTGGAAAATATTGAAATTACTTAAAGGTTAGAATATAATTTTGGACAATAACAGTAATAGTAGTAATAATAATAACCATTAGAGCATCAATAATATATCTGTCAATAATAAACTGTTTACAGGCATTGTAATAGTTATCATAAAATATAATTGTTTAATTGTCACTAATAACTCATATTAACCTATATATAGAATCATAAAATATGACCATAATTACATATAATCATAATAACTATAGTAAAAATAATTGATAGGACATTATACCAAATATATTAATGGTGTTGCTTACAGTAAAGGTACCAATAATACAATTGTGTTAATAAATACTTTAAACTATATCTGCTCTGCTTTGTCTCTACTTATTTTTCTTTTTGCCATGTGTTTGAAAAGTGAATCTATATGTTTGGTAATGTATTTAGTCACATGTATTTAACATTTACAATGAATACAGATGTGTTTTTTTTAAATTTGTATTACTATTCTCAATCAGAAGGGTTCTTCACTACTAAAGCTGAACAAAAAGTGAAACTTTGGAATGTAACATCTCATTAATGCCTAAACCCATACACATATGAACATAATATACACAAGTTGTTCGTTTAACTGACAATAATTCTTGCCTTCTATAATTTGGTGTTTTAAGCTTGTAATTGAAAGTGTCAGACTATAATCTCTGCCTGCTGGACAAAATGGACTTCAATCCCTCTACTGTGTGTACAATTGTGAAGCAATCTACATGGACATTAGAGCTTATCCAAAACTCCTGCCTGGTGATGACAAGTCTGTCACAATGTAGGCTAAACAATAGTTTTTCATTGTGGTATTGACACCATTAAGTAACACTGATGTGCCTGATATGCTGGGGAGTATCTATCTTACAATATACAAAATGGAATGGCTACTAGCCAGGTCGACAAGTATCGTAATGGTTCCACATGTATTATATGGTGAGACATTCACAAGTACATTACAAGGTATTTAATATCTATTATCAGGCTGGGGAAAAAAAGGTGCTGAATCTTATACTAAAAACATGACAATATAAGTGTGGGGAAAACGTGAAATGTCTTCTGAGTATTTACAACTTGTTTGCAAATCGCAGATATGCCATTTACTCTATATACACAGGGTATTTTCTCCTCACAATGTCTCAGATCAGAACAATAAGGTAAAAAAAATGGCAAGTCTGCTTTAATAATTTATTTTGAGACCTATAACACCATCTTCTTCTTCCACTGGGGACTGAACTGTGAACTACTATGTGACGATGGATTCCTTGGACCCCCATGGCCGCAACCCAGAACTCTGCGTTGGCGCAACCACACTTTGCAATTGCCCTGAATTGCGACGCGTCTAGTATTAACATTGTTCTTGAACAATGTTAATAAACAATATTTCAAACTGCATCTCCTCCCACAGTTTTTATTCCCCAATTTCGTGCCATATGTCAATATGACCGTCTTGACCGGGAATCGTGCGCTTGTATTTTGTTAAGAGATTGGTTGCAAAGTTTTATTGATATTGATTTATTAGTGCATTAAATGTCCCCATCCACTTTAATGGAAAAGTGAAAAAACTCAAATTCAAGTATTTTTTTCTCAGAAACCGTAAGAGCTAGAGTTACCAGATTTGGAGGGGAGGTTTATAATTTAGTCTGAAATTATTTAAAAAATAATCACACCATTCGGCCTCATGGTGGCGCTATAACAGCCCACTTTACGTTTTTGGCCTATAACTTTTGAACCGTAGGTTGTAGAATAAAAATCTTTTTTTCCCTAGATTCCTTGGGTCATAACGCAACTCCCCATATAGGCCACGCCCATTTGCGTCAGGATAGATTTTCCGCCATTTTGAATTTTCTTCAAAACACACTTTTTGCACCTTTTCCTACAGATTTTTCCCAAATCTCACAAAAATCGGTATACATGATCTCTGGACCCATGCGATAATCTGGACCGAAACAGAATTTTGATAGTCCATACCGTTCGTCCGTAAATGGCTTCCAAAGTTAGCGGGAGGGGCCGTTTTACAAAAAAGCCCACAAATCACGAACAAAACGTCCAGTCAATCCCAAATTTGAATCACATGTCAAGTGTGGTTTACTCAACAAATCCCCAAAAGAATTTCCACTTTGATCCATAGGGGGCGCACACAAATGCTCAAAATGTAACCGTTTGATGCAAAAACCTTATGTTGGGGGATCACTCCTCTCAAAATGAAACGCAAGTGATCTCAGGAGTGACGTGACAATGTAATTGGCGCAGCCTCCCACGGTATTCCTCCCAGCGTATTCCTCGAGTCCCGACCGGCGTCGGCGCAACCACACTTTGCAATTGCCCTGAATTGCGACGCGTCTAGTATTAACATTGTTCTTGAACAATGTTAATAAACAATATTTCAAACCGCATCTCCTCCCACAGTTTTTATTCCCCAATTTCGTGCCATATGTCAAAATGACCGTCTTGACCGGGAATCGTGCGCTTGTATTTTGCTAAGAGATTGGTTAAATAGTTTAATTGATATTGATTTATTAGTGCATTAAATTTCCCCATCCGCTTTAATGGAAAAGTGAAAAAACTCAAATTCAAGTATTTTTTTCTCAGAAATCGTAAGAGCTAGAGTTACCAGATTTGGAGGGGAGGTTCATAATTTAGTCCAAAATTATTATACAAATAATTACACCATTCGGCCTCATGGTGGCGCTATAACAGCCGCCTTTACGTTTTGGCCTTTAACTCTTGAACCGTAGGTCGTAGAATAAAAATCTCTTTTCCCCTGGATTCCTTGGGTTACGACGCATCTCCCCATATAGGCCACGCCCATTTGCGTCAGGATAGATTTTCCGCCATTTTGAATTTTCTTCAAAACACACTTTTTGCACCTTTTCCTACAGATTTTTCCCAAATCTCACAAAAATCGGTACACATGATCTCTGGACCCATGCGATAATCTGGACCGAAACAGAATTTTGATAGTCCATACCGTTCGTCCGTAAATGGCTTCCAAAGTTAGCGGGAGGGGCCCGTTTTACAAAAAAGCCCACAAATCACGAACAAAACGTCCAGTCAATCCCAAATTTGAATCACATGTCAAGTGTGGTTTACTCAACGAATCCCCAAAATAATTTCCACTTTGATCCATAGGGGGCGCCACAAATGCTCAAAATGTAACCGTTTGATGCAAAAACCTTATTTTGGGGGGATCAATCCTCTCAAAATGAAACGCAAGTGATCTCAGGAGTTACGTGACAATGTAATTGGCACAGCCTCCGACGTTATTCCTCCCAGCGTATTCCTCGAGTCCCGGCGGCAGCGACCCGCGACAGAATTTTGATAGTCCATACCGTTTGTCCGTAAATGGCTTCCAAAGTTAGCGGGAGGGGCCCGTTTTACAAAAAAGCCCACAAATCACGAACAAAACGTCCAGTCAATCCCAAATTTGAATCACATGTCAAGTGTGGTTTACTCAACAAATCCCCAAAATAATTTCCACTTTGATCCATAGGGGGCGCCACAAATGCTCAAAATGTAATCGTTTGATGCAAAAACCTTATTTTGAGGGGATCAATCCTCTCAAAATGAAACGCAAGTGATCTCAGGAGTTACGTGACAATGTAATTGGCACAGCCTCCGACGTTATTCCTCCCAGCGTATTCCTCGAGTCCCGGCGGCAGCGACCCGCGACTAGCGTCGGTGCAACCACACTCTGCAATTGCCCTGAATTGCGACGCGTCTAGTTATTATTATGCTAGATAAACAATAGTTTAGATCGTCTCTCCTCCCACAGTTTATTTTTCCCAATTTAGTGCCATATGTCAAAATGACCGGCCTCACCGGGAATCGTGCGCTTGTATAAGGCTAAGAGATTGGTTGCATAGTTTTATTGATATTGATTTATTAGTGCATTAAATTTCCCCATCCACTTTAATGGAAAAGTGCAAAAACTCAAATTCAAGTATTTTTTTCTCAGAAACCGTAAGAGCTAGAGTTACCAGATTTGGAGGGGAGGTTCCTAATTTAGTCCGAAATTATTGATAAAATAATTACACTAATCGGCCACATGGTGGCGCTATAACAGCCCCCTTTACGTTTTGGCCTATAACTCTTGAACCGTAGGTCGTAAAATCAAAATTTATTTTTCCCTAGATTCCTTGGGTCATGACGCATCTCCCCATATAGGCCACGCCCATTTGCGTCAGGATAGATTTTCCGCCATTTTGAATTTTCTTCAAAACACACTTTTTGCTCCTCCTCCCATATATTTTGTCCAAATTTAACAAAAATCGGTACACATGATCTCTGGGCCCATGCGATAAACATATCCAAACGGCATTTTGATAGTCCTTACCGTTCGTCCGTAAATGGCTTCCGAAGTTAGCGGGAGGGGCCCGTTTTATCAAAAATGCCAAAAATCACAAACAAAACGTCCAATCGATCCCAAATAATCCCAATAATTTCCACTTTGATCCATAGGGGGCGCCACAAATGCTCAGAATGTAACCGTTTGATGCAAAAACCTTATTTTGGGGGGATCAATCCTCTCAAAATGAAACGCAAGTGATCTCAGGAGTTACGTGACAATGTAATTGGCACAGCCTCCGACGGTATTCCTCCCAGCGTATTCCTCGAGTCCCGGCGACAGCGACCCGCGACTAGCGTCGGTGCAACCACACTCTGCAATTGCCCAGAATTGCGACGCGTCTAGTTAGACTTGTTCTACAGTTTCTTGCTTATTTATTTACTCTTCCCTAGTTTATTCTAACTCTGCAACTGCTAGAGCTTGAGCACAAAAGGGACATTTTCCTTCTCCTTTCTGTGTTTTACTTTGTAAAATGTTGTGTTATGCATCACAGTAGGCCTACAATTCAAGTAACCCCTATACTCAATGTTTCCCAAACAGTGGGTCGGGACCCATGTTTGGGTCGTGGACCAATTTTTCTGGGTCTTGAGTAAATATCCCCTGTTTGTTTTGTTTCCTACGTATACAAATAGACAAATACAATCATTTTCATCAATTAAAAACTATTCCAACATTTTTCAAAAGTATTTCATGAATTAAATTAAAAGAAATACAAAAATGTTCAATAAATCAAAAAAACACTTATAGGCCTATTGGTAACCGGAGTCCCTCAGGGCTCAATACTCGTATCTTTTCTGTTTTCTGTTATTGTGGGGAAAGCTTTCGCTGAAAATAGCAGATCTACAAGCTCACAAAGCGACGCGCTGTGTCGCGTTGTGAGCTTGTCAATCTACTATTTTCAGCGAAAGCTTTCACCACAATAGGGATGCTGGGGTTTAAGTGGTAAGTGGTAAGAAGTAGTGAAAATAGCAGATCTACAGAAGATGTAGATCTGCTTGTAGAACTGCTATTTCCGGGTCTCGGAACAAACGTCTCATTTCTCTTTTGGGTCTTGAGACAAAAAGGTGTGAGAACCAACTGCTCTAACTCATCCTCTCCATCCTCACACAGAACGCTCCCTGATCCCCCCGAGGAGGCTGGACACCCTCAGGAAGGTGGTGCCAGACCCTGCGCCAAATGGGGCAGGAAGGCGCCGGTGCCCTTTCCCAGGAGACCTCCCCCTCTGCCACCACCTTCCTCCTGGAGGGTGCCGGACCACTTGCCCCCCCCCCAGGGGGGACAACGGGGGGGCAGGTGGGGACCCCTTACTTAGACGCTCATCATCACAGGGGTCTGGCCGTTCACATCACAGGCCCTGAGAGGCCGTTGTGTGTTTGTTTTGTTGCACAAACGTTTAAAAATATAGACAAATTACAACTTTTCATCAATTAAAAACTATTCCAACATTTTTCAAAAGTATTTCATGAATTAAATAAAAGAAATCTAATAATTTCCAATAAATCAAAAACACACTTAAAGGAGCATTACACCCCTGGAAGAACTTGCAGTCACTCAATGTTAATAATATATATATTAATTATCTATTATAATATAGTAGATAACAGTAGCAAAATTTCAAATTTGCACCCTATGGCCCGAAAAATATAGAAGTCTTGACTTTGACTGGATGACTGGGGTTTGGCTGCATTACTACAATGACCACAATGCTTTGTGGCACTGCTCTTCCTTGTGGGGAGGAGGCTGCGTGGGGGCGTGGTCTACATTGTAACTTTCCCCTCCCAGTTCTCACTACAACAACATCAACAAACACATACAGCACATTGGCCAGTGTTGCCATGTCTGCTTATTATAAGCGGCTGGTTTCTAAAATGTAGTTGATATTTGGGCTCGTTTCCAAATGTTTTGATTGTTGTTTATGTGAGGGGTAGGACCTTAGGACCTGGGAGCTCAGAGCAGGTGGCAGGAACAGCCTATGGTAAGGGGAGCTCTCGTGAGAGCAGAGAGAGTCGCGTTTGTTCTCGCACGTCGTGTGTGTTGCTCTGAGTTAGCGTCTCACCGGTGGCCAGCACCGTGCATCCAAACTTTACCACAGAGGTATGTTACAAAATGCATTTCGGGATATGCTTCATTTGTTTGTTTTATGAGTTGTTTTTGTACTTATTGAAACCATTACTTACTGAATGATTACTGCACTCCTAGAATCTCTGGTGCTGTGCAGCAGTCAGCAGACTTGTGTGGGAGCCAGAAACCACACATTATGTGTATTAACAGAGTCTGAGGTAGGAGTTAACTTATATGTTCATGGTGTTTGACCTAGAGGCTCATGTACATAATAGAGTTTATTGCATTCACCCAGCATGGTTGTTTATGACTAAACCTACACTGTTTTGTATGTTTAAATAATATGATTTTCTGCATTATATTGTAGAGTGCCAGATCGAACCAGACCCTGGTCAGCCCATGCTCCTGCCGTTGGGTGCACAGGTGCCTATAGGGCCTATAGGTAGGAAGATGGGCTTGCCAGTATATTGTATGTATTGTGTAATGATGATGGTGCTCAGTGATTAATTAGTGTTTTTGTATTATTGTAGGCTGAACTGGTGACACACAGGATTGTGGTCAGCAGGCAGCCGCTGCTCTTTTTCTCCATTTAGTTTATTTTATTAGTTATGCTCAAGTGCCTCCTTGTGTGCAGTTTATAAAGATTCCTCATTGATCGTACCTTTCACATTGATGACCGTGCTTGCCCCTTTCCCCCCTTTTGTAAGAGTGCAGTGTTTTAACCAGTGTTCTATTTTCATTAGTTGGTGTGTGCGCATTTAAGTCGCAGTGTTTAACTATTTGCAGTGTTGATCATTCTACAGTTTTATCAGTGTGCGTGTTATCATTATTAAAGTGTTATTGCCCCCCGGTCAATGAGCGTGATGGTACAGACACATAGTGTCCTTTGGATTCTACCCCTGCTGCTATTTAATAAAATGTTTGAATGATTGTACACACGAAAGCCTCTGTCAGTCTTGTCTAACTTGTGTGGGGATATTATTTAGTCACAACAGTAACAGAGTAAATGCATAGGTTGTTCAGGGTCTCTCCCCTGAAAGAGTGGCGTAGTCACGTTGAGTTATTCAAAAGTATTATTAGTGTCCATCTGGTCACATTTAAACCAGTGGTTCTCAAACATGTTCATGTACTTTTCCACGGACCCTCATCTGTGCACTGCGCGCCAACATATTTGCCAGGGAGACCCTACCGTGTTGCGCTGGTGTGTCTGTAACTCACTTCGTTCTCCACCCTTGCTCCGTGGTTACTGTGGCACAACCTTCCCCTTGGCTGTCCTCTGTCCTTCTGGCTGTGTGCCTGTGTTCTCTTGCCCTGTCTCTCTTTTCGAAAGGCCCGCCTCCACCTTTATACCCCCCACCTTTCTCTCTTTTCATTTGTCCATGGTGATCATGTCTGGGGCATTGGCCATGAATGTTATACTAATGGGAAATATTTCGCATTAGTATAACATATTTCTATACCTTTTTTTCTCTCTGTGCTATGAGTTACACTGTATTTGTCTTCTTCTTTAGTACAATGTATTATCAGATGTCCAGTTCAGCTGGACATCCAGTTCAGTGGTAATTGCTGTATGTTTGGCAGTCTGCTCAGGCTCGCTACACTCCTATTTGTATAATCAGCAACAACTAAGGAGCCATGGTGAAGAAAGGGAACTTGGAAAGCAACTTGACAAACCACAAAGTATTTCATAAGACTTGTCCTGACGAGAAAAAGAAAGAAGGAACTGAAATCTCAGCATATGTATTAATACTGAATTTTGCGAACTAAACCATACATGAAATTGGATCAAGTGCTACAAGCAATATTTTTAACAATGTATTTGTCTCATCAGCAACATCTGCACAGCCATGGTGAAGAAATTTAATACTTTCTGACAAACCACACATCATTTCACAAGACCTTTCTTAGCTGAACAGTGAATTGAGAAAAAGAAGGAACTGAAATCCCAACCAAGTCTTCCTCAGGTTGATGATGTACACACCATCGCTTTTTCTCTTTCAGACGTACTGCTCCATCTGGAAGTACATTTACGTTCCTCTCAGGTGGAGGCAGTGGAAAAAGTTTCATTGAGAAGGGGATTTTGTTTTGTTATATCTGTTTAATAAAGAGACAGCCACACAAGCTGGGAGAATTTATTATGGAGGAGAGTTGTACAAAACCACCAGATGGAGACATCGAGCTACCTACCACAGAATAGAAATAAACAGACTAACTATTCACCCTGATAAGAAGGGCAAAATCTGATTTAAAAAAGTAGCTATATGTCCCTTTGATTTTATACATTCATATTATCCCCATACAGGAATACTGTAGCTTTATAACATGACCATGCCATTCACCAGAAGGTGAAGAGAGGTGTGTCAGTCATTCTTGCATCATGTGAAAATATGAATCAGATATTGTTCTGATCTGGAACTTGGATATAAATATAACAGGCTTTTGCCTCCATTTACCAACCTACATTATGTATTTCTGGTAGCTACAGTGTAAATGTTGTATACTAGTTACATGATGCCAGCCTTTATTTGTGTGTATATATGGTCACTGTATGTATCTTTTTTTTTGCCACAGTTTTAAGTGGTATTAAGGTGAACAAATGTTATGCGTCCATTTGGGTCTATTTTTTCACTACTCAGAGTTACAAAATGAACACTGAGGATTTACTGTGTAGGTTCACTACAGACATAGTCAAACAGTATAAGCACACCCTCCTTTTGCATTGTTCACATTGACGTTTTTTTCCTTATTCTCATTTTTTGTATCCTGTAAACCCTGTACAATAAAATGTCTACAGGTGCTTTCTCTACCCACACAGTACAAAAAAGACAAAACTGGCAAAGGACAGAACAGCCAAGAACATATTTGACTGGTGTATCTTGGAGAGTGACATAGCAGGTGATAACGAGAACAGGTGCTCTCTACTACAACTGCCAAGTGGAACTTAATGAAATCATATTCACTAAAACAATGAGCACTACATCACTGCACCACTTAGACATGTAGCCTATCCAATACAACACAGACCACACTGCCACATTGTTCAAATAAAACCAAGCAAATATGCTGTTCATATGGGGGTCCACTCATAATTCCGACATCTCATTATTCCGAACGTTCCAATAGTAAAGAAAGAAAGAAAGGAAGGAAGGAAATGATACGTAGCCTGCGAGGTTAGTTCAGGCAGTATACACTCGAGAGGTTACACGCATGCTCATTAGCTGTATACAGTGTCATGCAAGACCATATTCACACGGCGGCCATTTTGCTATTAAGTTAATGAAATGCCACCCCGTTTTTTAAATTCAAAATGCCAACATGGCCACTGCGTGAATATGGTCTATACGTCATACACTGACGTGGCAATCAGCTGACCAATTGGGTGGGTTATTTAAGCTCACCTAAATCTGCGTTCCTTCCGCTTTGTGTGTTCTGGTTTGTCGTCATGCGGCTGTTTGCTCCCACCGCCACCAGTGGGCTCTGCTATTGGTTCTGTTCCCCATGGGGGGTGGTTATTGTATATCTAATGGTTAACTCTTAATGGTTAATGATGGTTGTCTAACTGTCACACTCTGTCATGTGTGGGTAGTATATGCCAAAAACACTGGAAGCAAACTCAGTCCGTGGAAGTGTTTTTATTCACCTTTTTTCAGAAAGTCCAGGGAAAACAAAATAAATCACAAAATAATATAATACTGGCCCGATTGGCTCTAGGTCTGCTCTCTACTGTAGCCCTTCACTGACTGCCTGGCCTGGGCAATGGTAGGCACCCTTCCTTTAAGGCTAAGCCCCTCCCACTGGACCATACCAATCTTAAATTGACTCCTCAATTTACACACAAACCAGTTATTTCTCCAATGTCTAAAGACATTACAATTCACATTTAACACATTTAAAGTGTCATCACATTACAACGGTTTCCCACAATAATAATAATAATAATTAGAATACCCAATTTACTCAAACCCACAGTTGGTATGATTCAGGAATGTATGGACTGAGCATGCTCACTACAAACAGACAGGCACTATGGGCGCGTTCGAAAATTACGCACCGGAGCACACTCGCCTATTAGTTTGTATTGGCCAGTGCGCTCAGTGCTGTATTATCAAACGCACCCTATATAAGGCAGCCTGCAGCTACACTCGGTTCATTTGACACTGCCCAGAACCAAGATATATTTATTACCTTGCCCAGAACCAGGAAGCACTGTGGTAAGAGAAAGAAAGAAACAGTCAAACATTTGCCAAAAAACATTCCCTGCAACTTAAAAATAAAGAACAATTTTAACCTTTAACCCTGTGTTGTGAACTCATTTATGTTATGTGTTAAAGGAACAATAATACAGGAAACGTACTAAAAGCTGTTAAATTGAGTTTTAGTGTGTGCACCCACCAAACTATCCTAGCATTCTACCTGGCTATTGTATATGGTGTATTGTGTAGTGTTGATGTGGTTATGATGTGGTGTCAGTGGAAGGGTGAACTGCCACACTAACTCTGCTGAGCAGGGAGAAAAATGTAGCTGAACACCAAGATAACATATTACATCCACACTTGTATTCTATAATATTGGTTCAATATATTCGTTCTATTATATTGGTTCAATCTATTTGTGATCTGACTGAACAACAACTAATCATACACTACTACATTCAGTTATGCCAAAATATTTCACAATATCAACTGGTAAAGGACCATTGCATCTTTAGACCATTGGCCATATGAGTCACAGTATTTGTTAAGGGCCAGCCTGTGCCAGGCAGGCAGGCAGGCAGGACCTTGCACATGCATCACACACCAGCTGGATTGTGTTGTCTTGCATGTTTCCTTGGTGCACATGCCATTTTTAAGAAACAACACACAAGGACTAAAAGGGTTTTAAATATGTTTATTTATTGACACTGTGGGGAAGGTAAATTATTTGTAGTCACCTGTCTCTCCTCTGCAGTGCTGGCAATTCTGTTGATTGGGAAGGGGCCAAGCACTGTAGAGGAGGAGGGGTGTTCATGTTTGTATTATGTTTTGTCTTATTATAGTTTGTGAATGAATTGGCGCTTGAGGCTAGTCAGGGACAATGTTGGGGGAGAGCTGGCAGGGCCTTCATGGAAGGCATAGCCTGTTAACAGTATCTTGAGTTCCTGATCGGTTGTTTTTCTTATGTTTCGTTTTCAAGAGTTAACTTCTGTTTGAACTTTGTTTTGGCTAGTTTTTATTTTTGCCATTGTATACCATTCATTTCAGAAATGTATGAAAATCAACTTGCAGAGACTTGAAACCTGTTAGACAGTGTAGCCTTTGTTTTGTGAAATTATATTGGTTTGAACGTCCAGGTCGATTTGAAATGTTAAGCTGATAATAGTCCTTGGAGATAAAGATTGATTAATTGAAACATTCATGACTTCTTCATGCAGATGTGAATATCAGCCAGATTAGCAAGATGGGCTTTGGCATTATTACATTTTTCTTTACAGAGTTTAATGTGCAGGCCTGCTATGTTTTTGTGTAATGTTTTATGGAAGTGGAAAATACAAAACGTGTCATACATTGTCACAGAAATTGTTTTGTTTGTTTACTTTACTATAGGTTTCAATGGAGAGAGAATTGAATCTACGTCAATAAATAATCATGGAATAAAGACAATGAATGGGGAAATGAATGAATGAATGATGACTGAATGAATTGTCTGGCCCCATAATAAAGGGACCTGATGATTCATCTTTGCATAGTACGTGTTTCACATGCAGTTGCTATGATACTACAAAATCAGGCAACAACTGCTTAATTTTTGAGATTTTTTTAAAGTGATGTCTCAATCTACAGCCATTGTAAACAATGCATGTTGTGTCTCTTCTATTTATTTTCACATTATTGGCTGCTGTTTGCTAACATCTCCTCATGGGGGTGCTGCAGGATAAGCAGATATATTCTTCTAATCTAAAGCTTTCTATGTAGGATTTTGTATTTCTTTCCCTTGGTTCTTTACTCTAATGTGGTGTAGATTTTGATACACGTTGCTAAAATGTTTTTCGTGCAATTGAATGTGAGGTTTTCTTGTCATAGCATTCTATGCATAGGCCTAAAGGTGAGACATTCCAAATGTGCAGTTCTAATACTTGAACCGTGTAATCTTGAATGCAGATCATACACAGTGGAAAGCTGTAAATGAGGGGCGGCAGTGGCTCAGTAGGCAGAGCGACGACCGTCTGAGAACAGGAAAGGTTTCCAGGTCCCCCGGCTCCGCCTGCCGATGTGTCCTTGAGCAAGACATGAACCCCTAACTCCTGATGAGCAGGTTGGGTACCTTACATGGTTGCTTCCACCGTCAGTGTGTGAATGTCATGAGTGAATGTACTGTAATACCTGCCAAAATTAGACTGTGACGAAACAGTAGACCTGCCCCCAAAACAAAACAAAACAACACACATGACAATTAAGCCACCCCCACACACAACCCTATACCAGATTCACAGAATAAAGACAAGGCTTTGAATGTAAAATTACTTTTTAACTAGTCATCATTACT
>NW_027660870.1:0-7500 GCF_963280865.1 Gymnoscopelus braueri
TGAGACTTACAGTCAATTGTGAAATGGTAAAATTGTATGGGGTGACCATAGGCTATTTTTGCTGCAATGCTTTATATAGTCTTATAATAGACCTCATCAGACTCAGTGTGTTGTGTACAAATGGTGAGAGATTAGCATCTGTATCAATATCAATGGAACAGCAAGCAGAGCCAGCTGTATGATGAGAGAGAGGAGAGAGAGAGAGAGAGAGAGAGAGAGAGAGAGAGAGAGAGAGAGAGAGAGAGAGAGAGAGAGAGAGAGAAGAGAGAGAGAGAGAGAGATGAGAGAGAGAGAGAGAGAGAAGAGAGAGAGAGAGAGAGAGAGAGAGAGAGAGGAGATACTGTAACAGCACCAATACATTCATTATAACTCCTCATTCTGTCAGTGACTCATGAGAGACCTCTCCTCTCCTCTCTCTCCTCTCCTCTCCTCTCCCTCTCCTCTCCTCTCCTCTCCTCTCCCCTCCCCTCCCCTCCCCTCCCCTCCCCTCCTCTCCTCTCCTCTCCATTTCTCTCCTCTCCTCTCCTCTCTCTTCGACCGCTACAGTCCAGGACTCAGTAATCCGGTCACGTCAGAGAGCTGGGTCTATTATTAGGCGGCGGAGGTTAAACGCGATGTCGTTTCTGAGTTGGCTTTTTTAGGCATTTCTTTTCACAGATGTATTTTTCACACCGCAGTGTCGCCGTGTGAGAATGGCAGAATGAAGACACCTGCTATTTTAAACCCGAGCACCAATTTACACTTTGAGCTGCAATTATCGATGTTGCCTCTCTGATGTTAGTGTAATTGTACTGTATGTCTCCTCAGTGTTTTTTAATCAGACTAGTATGACCACGACGCGTTGTGAGCTTGTAGATCTGCTATTTTCAAATAGCCTAAAATAGGGCTAAGGTGGTTAATGTATGTTTTATAATGTAATCATTTATATCTGCAAAGTAGTAACTAAAGTTTTCAAATAGTAAAAGTACATTATTTGCCTCTGAGATGTAGTGGAGTAGAAGTAAAAGTATTGAAAATTGGAAATACTCCAGTACCTCAAAATTGTGCTCAAATGCAGTACTTTAGTAAATGTACTTATTTACTTAACATTACATTATTTATATCATATACATTATATAAATACATATGACTCTTATGAACAATATGGATTTAATCCTTTCCTCCAAGGGCCTGCCTCTGAGAGATGTGGCTCTCAGAAATAGATTGCCTATAATATATTCTCTGCTGCTGCTGTTAATTGAAAGAGCCGTATAGGTCCTCTATTATTCTAAGAAATCATATCTCTGGACTGGTTCAGTAATTGAATTCCTGCGCCTGAAATAACGGAGCCAGGGCCACATGAGATGTGGAAGAAAAAAAAGACATGCAGCCATACTTTATCCACGGATATGATGCACTAATGATCAGCCGGATGCTTTATCATGAAGTCGCTTGTTTTGTATCGTTTTGACCCTGTGTCACGTTGGTATCCCAATATGGGGTCTGGGCAGTGATGTGAAGTAACTAAGTACATTTACTCAAGCACTGACTGTACTTATTAGTACAATTTTGAGATATTATTTACTTTACTGGAGTATTTCCAAATGTCAGTACTTTTACTTCTACTCTGATCTCAGAGGCAAATATTGTACTTTTACTCCACTACAGTTATTTGAAAACTTCAGTTACTTTGTAGATTTAGATTATTGTTACAAAACAGTAACCACTTCATACATTTCGGCGGTTTGAAAATAGCAGATCTACAAGCTCACAATGCGTTGCGATGCGATGTGACGCAATTGTGAGCTTGTAGATCTGCTATGTTCTAAAGATTTGTATATCTGGGGGTCCTGGCACAAAACACAGTTAACATTTGTAACCAAGCTGTATAATAGCATCCTTAAGACGTTGGTACTAAAGCACCTTGGTAAGGAATGCCTCTTCCAGACTGTGATCATATATATATGCCACTTCTAAAATGGTCACTTCTCTACTGTCCTCATCAACAACAACAACATCTGGTGTATTAGCTGTGACATCTGAAAAGGCATCATTTCATTATTGCACATGAACATGGCAGTTGAAACACAGAGTGCTTATAGCCTACATTTTGACAGTTGATGAAACATATGAACTTATATCCTTAACTAATAAGTCAACAATTGTGTCGTGCCTGGCAATATACATTCCCTTATATAGCTATAGCAGCCATTCAGAATGTGTGACATGAGTTTCAGTAACTGGATCATGGTCATGGTGCAGATAATGAGGAGAAACGTATTAGGGAACCACTAATCTCTCAAGAACAGATTCTGCTCTCCGCTTGAATCTGTCAGGGGGGTTCGTCATAACGTGTACGCACTGGCCTACAAGTGGGCGTGCCTTCAGATCAGGAAGCAGGCCGCGCTTTACCCAATCAAATGTAGTGGGCGGGATTTACTGTCTGCTCTTGCTTCCCACAGAAAACAAACCGAAACTCATTTAACAATAGCGTCCTCGGAGCAGACAAAACCACGGAAAGATATTCACATTTTAACTTGCTCAAGTGGGCTTATTACCAGAACGATCCATGTTCTCTGGGAGAAGTGGTGTTAGTGTTCCGTGTAGAAATATTGTTAGTGGGAATGAAAACATAAGCGCACCACCGGAACTGGAGTGCTGAGGGCAGACCAAAACCCTGGTTTCCTTGTGCACGGGTGCCACGTTCAGCTCGTCCCAGAGCCAAGTGAAAGAGTAAAAAACAGCAGAGGGCGCTGTTTTTCTTTTTTATTTGGCGATGGGTTCCCAGATTGGGGAACCACATAGAAACATTGAGTCTGGTTAGAAGGACCTGTAATATTTGACTATAAAGGTGATTATATCCTCATCCTCAGCGTGAAGGCAAGCTAGCTTTCCTTGTAGTTTTAAACCAGTCCAGTGTTGTTGTTGGTTCTGCTGTTGTAACATTACAAGGTACCTCCGTGCATTGACTGTTGACAAATGATGTTCTATATCAATAACAGTAACCATTTTTTCCCCAAAAAGTGTACAGAAAGTGTTAAAATTATGTTTTATGTGGACACGCCTCCAGTTCATTAAGTATACCTGGTTCTCACCTTAGCACCTCCTCCACCACCTTAGCACCACCCACCTGTCCTAGTCTCTCCTCCTCCTCATGCCCACACCTGATAATTTTACTGTGTCATTAAAGCGCTGTTTTTCTATTGGCACGTTTGACCCTCAAGGTTTCAGCCTCCAGGAAGAAACTCAAAATAGTCAGAGAAGACATTCAACACCATAAAAACACCACCAGGGGGCTTAATGAAGTTCTATCAACCTCATAGACACATGAAAGACAGAAAAAGTGCAAAACCATGGCACCATCTCTTTAAGGCTTTCTTCTGAACCTCAGGAAACTTGGCTCGCCCTCTCTTGCCAGGGGCATATTCATAACACACACACACACACACACACACACACACACACACACACACACACACACACACACACCGCATTGACCCACACTCAGCTATTGATCGTCTAAATACATATTTGAGGCAAAGTGCCAATTTAGTCAACACATATCCAATAGTTATGAATAAATTGTCAACATTGTAGCGAGTTGGGAATAGCATCTGATCAATAATGATGTATATGCATGTCTAAGGCCATGCATGCAGTCTGCTCTCACGTCTATATATGGATTATTTAATTATTGTGGGGGAGGGGTGGAGGGGAGAGGGGAGAGGGGGGGGGGGCTCAGGAGGAACTGCAGCTGTCTAGGAATCAGAAACGTTCCCTGTTCTAATCAGTGGTGGAAAAAATACTCAAGTGTTTTACTTTAAGTAAAAGTATCAATACTGCAATATAGAAATACTCTGTTACAAGTAAAAGTTCGGAATCCAAAATGTGCTAAATAAAAAGTATTGGTCTCAAAATGTACTTAAAGTACCAAAAGTAAAAGTACTAAAATGTTCTACAAGCTCACAACGTGTCGCGATGCGACGCGTTGTGAGCTTGTAGATCTGCTATTTTCAAATAGCCTATGTATAGAATTGGGCTGAAGTGATTAATGTATGTTTTATAATGTAATAATTTATATCTGCAAAGTAGCTAGTAATTAACGTTTTCAAATAATTGTAGTGGAGTAAAATGTACAATATTTGCCTCTGAGATGTATTGGAGTAGAAGTAAAAAATATAGACAATTGGAAATATTCCAGTAAAGTAAAAGTACCTCAAAATTGTACTTAAGTACAGTACTTGAGTAAATGTACTTACGTTACACCACTGGTTCTAATATACCTGGCTCCCCCGGGGTTTGTGTTGAGGTGTTCCCATGAGCAAGGCACTGAAGCCCTAATTGCTCCCTGGGCGTTGCTGTTGCTCCATAGAGCAGCATTCTGCTAGCCTGGCTCCACCCCCTGAATCGTTTGCCTCGCATTCAGGGTCTGGTGACGCTGTCGAAGGCGGGTGTTTCTCGGTTGAAATCGGCTGCATTGAGAGGGCTTTCAGACTGAATAATGGAGTGAAACAAAATGAAAATTCAGGCTGAGTGTCAGGCTAGCATTCTGCTCCTAATAGGACAGTGTTATTTCTCCTCAGGGATAACCACAAATACCATTTATTTTATGTTGTGTGAAACCTCATCTATTTCTATAGCCCTACAGCCGCAATGTCAATGTTGTGATGTTTTGTCTCATCTGTTTAATAATATAATAATACACTTTATTTGTAGCACCTTTGCAGCTCAAAGTGCTTTACAGAGCAAGAATACAATTACTGTTACAACTAATTTAACAATAAAGCACAAAAGAAATGCAAAAGCATAAAACAACATTAAAATAATAGCAAAAAGGCAGTGAATCAGGCAATACAGTGAGGACATGGATAATAAAAATCAACCAAAAAATCAGCTAAAAGCAAGAGTGAAGAAGTAGGTCTTGAGCTGTGCTTTAAAGCTATCCACAGAGGCTGCCTGTCTTAGGTGTAATGGGAGTTTATTCCACGCTGTCGGTCCGTAGAAGCAGAATGCTGCTTCACAGTGTTTTTTTATACGTCATTGTAGGCACCTCGAGCAGGTCAGCACTTGACGACCTGAGGGGCCGGTTTGGAACATATCTAGGCAGGCAGTCATAGATGTAGGAAGGTGCCAGAAAAGTAGGTAGCTTTTCTGGCACCTGAAAAGTAGGTAGCTGATACATTGCACTTTTACCTTAGCGCTAGGTATACTCTTAGTTGCTTGTTTTAGAAGAGAATGCACTTAAATTGACTGCCAGAGTTTATTCATAATGTACTCACCCCCTTGCCAGCGATTTGGTGTTTTTTTGTTTTGTTATTTTGTTATTTCAATTAATTTAAGTTTGTCTGTCTGCGGTTTTAAAGGTTCGATGACATTCATTTTCACTTTTTTTATTTTTTATGTTTTTTTTGGGGGTTTTATGACCTCAATTACACCCAAAAAATCTGAACTTTGAACATTCAGTGGATTTTCTGTGGTCTGGGGTTTTCTGAATAATTAGGCTGAAAAGTAATCTGAGCTTGGCCCTTCGACAGTGAGGTCACAGTCGATTAATCCCGCCCACTCTCCTCCTCGCTCCCCTATCCTTTCCTTTGGGGGGGGGGCGGAGCAGAGGCGATGATTGACAGGCAAAATCCCTCACCAGCGACACCCGCAGGCAAAGATTTCTTTTTTCATTGCAGTTGAAAAGGCTTTAGAAATGTGAGACAAAAACACCTACAGTGAATCACTGGAGTGGAATTTTCAGTTAAAACTTTTTGTACACGTTTGAAGGACCAGGACAAAGACTCTGAATGTGGTGTAAACATGAATGTCATGATACCTTTAAACACATACGACAGATCGACCAGCAGAGAGCAGCAAATTGACACCTTGATCACTCGCTGACTCGCTTGCCCCCCCCCAAACAGGCTCAAACAGTCTATACGTCATAACCGGATGTGACGTTTTCGACAATTGCTGATCGGGCTTAAATACGATGTGATACACGACGACGATGACTGTTAGTCACCCAGACTAAAGAAAATAGAAGTGGAGCTCTCCGTTCGTTTTTTATACCGTCTGAAAAAACGTGTTTTGGCCTAAAGAGGGCATTTTTCAAGCTAAAACCGGAAACCGGAAACGGAAATCGCTGAAATTGCTTCCGGGTGAAGCGGAGGTGAGTGGAAAACGAAACTGATCTCGGAATGTAAATAAAACAGCGTGATCGTCTATTAACCAAATTAAACATTAGGACGCAGATCTGCGTTCTAGATTATTCTAGCAGCCCACGGTTTTAGTTAATAGGACGCAGATCTGCGTCCATGGCAGCTTATGTGTTAAGACTTCTGGTGATTAGTTGTTGTCTTCCCTACCTATATGTTGAATGCACTTATTGCAATTCGCTTTGGATAAAAGTGTCTGCTAAATGACTGTAATGTGATATGATTCAAGATGTCATCTGTGATGTGTTGGTTATCGTAACATTGAGATAAAACGTGCAATTTATATTTAATTTGTCATTAACGACCATAGCACTAACTGTGAGGCATATATGAGTCAACATGGGCATATACATTATTAGGGGTCCCACCCACGTGCGATATCCTCATCATGGCCCACAGGTTGGGAATGGCTGCTCTAGAATCTAGAGTCTAGAATCTAGAGCAGCCATTCCCAACGTGTGGGCCATGAGGATGTTCAATCTAGACTCTAGATTGTTGGTCATGGTCGGGTGGCTGGCTGGCGGCCATAGAACCCATTAAAGCTGTGCCTCTGACACACCTGGACTGTATGGTGAGACAGGCTATATGGTGAGACAGGTTGTACTGTATGGTGAGACACATTCCCACCTTGAACTCTGCTCTCTGGTGCTGGAATCACATTATCTAATAAAACATAATATCTATAATATCAACATAATATCTATTACATCTAATATGATACAGTGATGTTGTTATTGAGGTTTTCAATGAAGTGAGTCCCGGGACTCACTGGTGGTCATTTGAATGAGTCCCACTAATCTTAGTAATAATAATAATAATAGTAATAAACTTTATTTGTATAGCACCTTTAATGACATGAAATGCAGCTCAAAGTGCTTTACAGAGCGAGAATACAATTACAGTTACAACCAATTTAACAATTAAGCAAACAAAAAAAGAGAAGTAAAAGCATGAAACAACATTAAAATCATAGCAAAAAGGCAGTGAATCAGGCAATACAGTGAGGACATGAAGAGATTTTAAAAATCAACCACAAAATCAGCTAAAAGCAAGAGTGAAGAAGTAGGTCTTGAGCTGTGCTTTAAAGCTATCCACAGAGGCTGCCTGTCTTAGGTGTAATGGGAGTTTATTCCACGCTGTCGGCCCGTAGAAGCAGAATGCTGCTTCACCGTGTTTTTTATAGGCACCTCGAGCAGGTCAGCACTTGAAGACCTGAGGGGCTGGTTTGGAACATATCTCTCTAGGCAGTCATAGATGTTGTCCTATTTGACAGAGCAGAAGCATAATTGCCTTGATGCCTATAACATTAACGAGCTTC
>NW_027660870.1:12500-15863 GCF_963280865.1 Gymnoscopelus braueri
AAATGCGAGGATGAAAAACTACATTTCATGGTTTCAGGTTTACAGGGCTTTTTGTGTACGACTTAGAATGGAGGCAGACGGGAAACAAAAAACGGGATCGCACTTCCGGTTGACTTCGGGTGGTGTTACACTGAAAATGGTCCCCCTAGAAAATTGAAAAAAAAAAAAAAAATCGAAAAAAAGGAAAAAGCACCACAGCCCGTAGGCTACGGGATCGGCGCTTAACCGTTGGATTTAACGGCCCGTAGAACTACGGGCCCGGCGGTCAATGTGTTAAGTATACCTGGTTCTCACCTTATCACCTCCTCCACCACCTTAGCACCACCCACCTGTCCTAGTCCCTCCTCCTCCTCATGCCCACACCTGTTGTGTTATGATAATGAGGGGGAGGGTATGTTTTTACTGTGTCATTAAAGTGCTGTTTTTCTATTGGCACGTTTGACCCTCAAGGTTTCAGCCTCCAGGAAGAAACTCAAAATAGTCAGAGAAGACATAAAACACCATAAAAATACCACCAGGGGGCTTAATGAAGTTCTATCAACCTCATAGACACATGAAAAACAGAAAAAGTGCAAAACCATGGCACCACCTCTTTAAATAAAAGTACCAATACTGCAATATAGAAATACTCTGTTACAAGTAAAAGTCCAGAATTCAGTAAAAGTACAAAAGTATTGCAGCAGTGAGTGGCTCAGCGTAGAGCGGCCGGATGGGAACGGTGAGGTTCCCAGTTTGATCCCGGGCTCCCCCAGAGTTAGTGTAGAAGTGTCCTTGAGCAAGACGCTGAACCCCTAATTGCTCCCGATGAGCAGGTTGGTGCCTTGCATGGTTTACTCCTCCATCGGTGTGTGAATGTGTGTGTGTGTGTGTGTGAATGAGTGTGTGTGTGAATGTGTGTGTGAATGTAATGCACAATGTAAAGCGCGTTGGATAAAAGCGCTATATAAATGCACCATTTACTGGCATCAAAATGTACTTAATAAAGTACCAAAAGTAAAAGTACTAAAATATTTGAAAATAGCCGATCTACAAGCTCAGCTGTGCTCTGCTATTTTCAAAAAGGTTAGGTATAAAACAGGGCTAGAGTGGTTAATGTATGTTTCATAATATCATAATTTATATCTTAGAAGTAACTAGTGGGCACGTTGGCGCAGTCGGTAGCGCTGTCGCCTCACAGCTAGAAGGTCCTGGGTTCGATTCCCGCCGGGGACGCTGTGGGCGCTGGGGGCGTGTCTTCTCCTCTGCATCATCAGCGCCCATACCCTAGGTGGGGTTGGCGAAAGGGCCTACTCTGTGTGGAGTTTGCATGTTCTCCCCGTGTCTCCTAGGGTAGTTAATAGCCTCACAAAAACATGTAGTAATCCTGGTCACTATACCGCCTCCCCCATGACAGCCGGGGCGCCTGATGGAGGGGAAGGGAACTGGTTGGAATAACGTGTTCCTTCCACGCGCTACGTCCAACCAGGGAAATTCCCCCCTGTCAGGTGACAAGAAGGTCAGTTGGCTCTCATGCATTGAAGGAAGCATGAGCTCGGCCCTGGCCTCCCTAGGCTGTGGGGGACTGGTGTACTAGCGCTGGTGTAGGGCTGGTGTAGGGCTGGTGTAGTGCTGGTGTAGGGCTGGTGTAGCGCCCAGGATCACTTAGGAAATTGGCACCGGGTGAAAAAAATGGGTTACAAAGACCGTGGGATAAAAATGTAAGAAAATAAATAAATAAGTAACTAGTAACTAAAGCTTTCAAATAATTGTAGTTGAGTAAAAGTACAATATTTGTCTCTAAGATGTAGTGGAGTAGAAGTAAGAGTATAGACAATTGGAAATACTCCAGTAAAGTAAAAAAAATACCTCAAAATTGTACTTAAGTACAGTACTTGAGTAAATATACTTAGTTACTTTAGACCACTGGACGCAGTACATTGTTGCTGCTGGCCCGGGGCAGAAACATTTTATCTCCATCATTGTCCAACTTTTCGTGTTTCTTTGTAAATCATTCAATGTCCTACACCAGGGGTCTTCAACAGGGGGTCCGGGACCCCTAGGGGGTCCTCAGAGCTACTATAGGGGGTCCGCCAAATCTTTGTGTGATATGATTTAGTTTTTTTTAGGGGTGTGCCGATACACGATACGATACGATATTGGGCTCACGACATCGATACGATATATGACACTTTTTGACAAACAAATACTTATGTTTTTGCATTATTATTATTGCCAAAAAAAAAAATTGTTCAAAACGCAGTTTCTTTTTAAAACGCAGTTTTTTTTCCAAAACGATGTTTTTTTTCTCCAAAACGATACATATCGTCACAATAACGTATCGCGATATATCACAGGACGATATATCGCGGGACGATATATCACAGGACGATATATCGTGGGAATATATATCACAGGACGATATATCGCAGGACGATATATTGGCACACCCCTAGTTATTTTACATTAACCACTTGAACCCTAGAATTCCTTTTCTGAGGGGAACATTAGCCGAAAATAGCAGATCTACAAGCTCTCAACGCCTCGCAGCGCGAGGCGTTGAGAGCTTGTAGATCGGCTATTTTTGGAAAAGAGGCTGTAGGTGTAGAGGGAAAAAAGAGCAGACTAAGTCAATTCTGTAATCTGAAAAACAATTTTATACAATATAGAGGGGGTCCCTGCTTCATCTCTTTCTCAGCTAGGGGGTCCTTGGCCTGAAAACGTTGAAGACCCCTCTGCACCTCACATCGCCCACAAGACGATGTGAGGTCTCCATTGGAGAGAGAGGATATCTGGTCCCTTTGACATGGACCAGGCCTCATGCTGTGACATTAACTACCATGTAACTACAGACTCTTTACGAGGCCCTGGCCTGACCTTACTATAAACCTGGCATTTGTAGCACAACAGTGGAGATGTATGGACTGACCACCCAGCCAGACACACACACACACACGCACGCACGCACGCACGCACGCACGCACGCACGCGCGCGCACACACACACACACACACACACACACACACACACACACACACACACACACACACACACACACACACACACACACACACACACACACACACACACTCTCACTCTCACTCTCACTCTCTCTGTCTCTCTCTGTCTCTCTCTCTATGTCTCTCTCTCTCTCTCTCTCTCTCTCTCTCTCTGTCTCTCTATCTCTGTCTCTCTCTCTCTCTCTCTCTCTCTCTCTCTCTCTATATACATACATACATACATACATACATACATACATACATACATACACACACACACACACACACACACACACACACACACACACACACACACTCTCTCTCTCTCTCTCTCTCTCTCTCTCTCTCTCTCTCTCTCTCTCTCTCTCTCTCTCTCTCTCTCTCTCTC
>NW_027660869.1:0-1000 GCF_963280865.1 Gymnoscopelus braueri
CTGTCATTTCCTCGAAAAATGAACATTTTGGAGTTAGCTGGTTTCTGCCGGACAGCGGAGATATATGGAAACAAATGCAGAACCCGTGTTTCACGACACGGCACGGTTCACATAGTTGTTGTAGTGGAAAAGAGATGTAGTTCTATAGTTATTTGCAGTGTGGTGAGAGGGTGTGAGTGTCGTGTGTTGTGTCTGTATATGTGCCAGCGCCAGGCTAACTATTGTTTAGCCAACAGCCCGTGCCAAACCCTGGGCCCCCACAACTTAAACAGGATTTCCTACTCAGCGGGTATGCAGGGCACCGCGGGGGCCCCAGGCTCTTTGAAGTGTCAGGGACCCCCACATCCTCCACAGGGGGAGGGGGGTTTAGGTCCACACTGTTCACATGTGCGCTCGGCAGCGCTTTGAGACACACACTGGAATAAATAAGTGTGTAGGCATGTGCGTAAGTCTATGCATGCGCACACACGCACACACACACACACACACACACACACACACACACACACACACACACACACACACACACACACACACACACACACACAGGTGTGTATTAATATACTCGTGAGGACATTTTACATTTTACGAATGAATGCCATTTTATTTTGGAACGTGTCATAGCATGACACGTTGTGAGCTTGTAGATCTGTTATTTTCGGTGCACAAACACCAGCACGCGACTATAACTCCAACCCCCTAAAACCCCCTAAACATAACGTCTAATCCTAACGCTAAAATCCTAAATCCTAAAAATCGTTTTTTAACTATAGATTTCTAAAATTCTACTATATTTGTGGGGATATTTGGCCCTCACAAGCAGTGGTGTAAAGTAACTAAGTACATTTACTTAAGTACCCTACAATTTTGAGGTATTTGTACTTTACTTGAGTATTTCCAATATCCAGTACTTTTACTTCTACTCTACATCTCAGACAAATATTGTACTTTTACTCCACTACAATTATTTGAAAACTTTAGTTACTAGTTACTTTGTAGA